>NC_060965.1:7476754-7776754 GCF_910589235.1 Vespa crabro
AAGTATACATTCCATGCTGCCACTTCATTTAATAAAATTTTAAGATAAGTATCATATTTTAAAGCTGTTTAAATACCTATATTAAAATTCATAATCAATATATATTTTGAAAATATTTCTTAAAATGAAATATTTAGCATAATAAAGATTTTTAATTATTAACAAAGCATAAGTAATGTATTAATTATCTTAGAAATTTCATGACCGAGTCATAACAACTCTCGTTTTATTTTCAGTTCATTGTGATCCAGGCAAGATATTTAGCAAACGTTAGAATGAGATCCATCGATCATCGATAGTCGAAAAGAAAAAAAAGAAAGAGACGAGATCGTTGAATGGGCGTTTTGCTGCGTGTACTTCGACCAGCATGGCGCATTAAAATATTCAAAATGTTGTGCTCGCACGTTCCTGTCTCGATAGAAAAAGAAGAAGAGAGTTGGTACGCGAGGGCGGTGTTGAACGAATAGAAATCATGCAAAGAATGACGGAGCATCGCTTGCTACCCTGCCTCCTCTTCTTCTTTTTCGATTTTCTCTCTCCGTCTCTTCTTATCTCTTCCTCTTCCTTCAACGGCCTCTCATGCGTAGTAACGTCCGGACACGAGGCGTGGGGTGTCGGAGAGACCTCATGCTGCACAGCCCCCGATGTGCTCGTTGCATATTAACGTACTACGAAGGATGGTGTACAAGTCTTCGTGCATCATCGGTGCATCAGCATAATGCAAGTCATTGGACTTCAACAACCCCTCTCCTTCTTTACCCTTTAAGCTTTGATTTTATACGTGACGGTCGATTCGTAATTTTGAAAAAAAATAAAATAAAGGAATTACAATAAATCCATCGATTTCATTTTGAGATCTTCTTAGTCGATACAATTTCTCGATGGAATGGACTTCGTAAGAATTCAATGCGGACATTGAAATCTCTTACAACTTGCGTAGGACTTTTGGAGACATCAATGCCCACAGGCGACTGTTTTTATTCGGCCGATAAAAAAAAGACATTCTTGTTATCGTTAATAAATTTTTAAATTTTTGAATAACTGTATTGTATAGAAATAATCATTATCCACCCTAATAAATTATATCTAACATCGCTTAACTATGCTTTCAGCAGACATCGGACCTGGATACGTTTCTCTGCAGACAAGATCTTGATCGTTTGCAAAAGTTAGACGAAGATGAAGGGGATAAGGATACGAGAGAGTCTTCAGTACACATGGAGGACTTTTTTGAAGTCGGTGGTCCAGTTTGCAGACCACAGGCTAGTTTCGTATCTTCAAGGAATCAACCAGGTGGAAACGACGACGACGTTTTTCTCAGGCCTCCTCTTTGGGAGGACATCACGTCGAGCATTCAAAAGCTTGACCCGGAGAACGCGGACATGTTGGGCTCTCAATCTCACATTAAAATGGAATCTGACGACGTGACCTCCCCGGTTCTTTCACCAGTCGAAATAAAGACGGAACCATTGCCAGCGCCACCGACTTTACACTTGCTCGAAGGACCAGCGTCGAATCAGGTACAGAGCTTTTCAAATTCAGGACAGTCAAATGTATCAACGGGTGCGCAACAACAGCTCGTTCATCATCGAACAACGACAACGACAACAACAGCGCCTTTTAAAGCTTTCCCACCGGGAAATCCTGGAAATGGAAGTAATGTTTCCGGTAATGCAGGAAACGCCAATACCAACTCTGTTGCGAACAACAGTAACGTTAATAACAACAATGGGAATAATAATAACAGTAACAATAATAACGGTAACAGCAATGACACCTCAACGAATCATCACGGATCGTCTCAGACGCTTCAGCAAGCTGGTAACGCAACGACCTCACCGCTTTATGGCTCGATGACCAGGTTGATGTACATCTCACCGTTAACACCTCCTATCTCGGATCCTGGCTCGCCCATCGGTGGTGGCCCACCGCGACGGACACCGCCTCCGCCCTATCCGCAACCCTCTATTCTAAATCCGCCCCATCGGATTCAACCGCCACCCATTACAACCAAGTTTAACAGACGGAACAATCCTGAGCTCGAAAAGCGACGTGTTCACCACTGTGATTTCATAGGTTAGTCTCACATTCCTTTTTTTTCTACTGTTTTCCTTCTCTATTTTCCAACATTTTTGATAGTGAAACTTTTTAAAGTTTCAAATAAAAATTCTTCAAAATTTTTGTTCAATTCTAAAAGTGCATAGAGTTTTTAGAGACCAAAAATCAAAGAACCACTGATCTAAACATTAAAAGATACTTCTCGATACATATTCACATTATTCAAGTGTAATTTAAAGAAACAAAACTGACGGAATTGACCGAATATCCTGAACAAACCGAGATATACGATTATCATCCTAAGTCTATCGGTTATCTCTGGTTGTCCTCGTTCTTTGTCTCAGGGTCTCACCTTTCAAAAATTTACAACGTTGCGTTACCTCGCAGATAGGCAAATCCTGGTAAACAGAAGATATTAGTGTTAGGACAACGAAGTGAGCCTTTGCTTGTTATACAATACCTACGAACTATACTTACTTGCTTTCGAGGAATCTCGTTCATGTAAAACACGTTTATTATCATGTGACACAAAAATCGTCAAAACTCGTTTTGCAGGCTTAATCGAAAACGTTTTTAAGATTTATTACCACTATTATATATTAGTTATACTAGTAAAAAAAGTCTGATATAATTTTCTCATATTTATCAGAACTGAAAATCTCGAGAAATTGACTTCGTAATTCTCTGTCTCTCTTTCTTTTTTTCAACTCGAATAAAGAGAGGACAAGTGATTGGTCAAAAGAACGAAACAATGGCGGCATTTTTAAAACACTCGCTCTTCCTTGTTTGCAGGTTGTACGAAAGTATACACGAAGAGTTCGCACCTGAAGGCCCATCAGAGAATACATACGGGTAAGTTTGTGAATATGTATATGCCTGTGTATGCGTATTTGCGTGTGTGTTTACAGAAGAAACGTACCAACTCGAATCGCGATAATTAACGAAATGATTGCGTCAAGGCGCGGCTAAGGGCAGCACGAGTAGTATGTACCGTTCAACAATTAGGTATGTAGCTCATCCTCGAAGCAGGACGGAGAGTTTAAAAGTGCCAAGTCGGTCCCGACTCTCTTCTTAGCGTGGGCAGGGCGCGGTCTCTTTCTTTCTCTCTTCCACGCACACACATATAAATGGAGATTCTCTCTTTCTCTCTCTCTGTCTCTCTCTCTCTCTCTCTCTCTCTCTCTCTCTCTCTCTCTCTCTATCTATCTCTATTTCTATCTCTATCTCTATCTCTATCTCTATCTCTATCTATCTCTAATACCTTCTTCGTCTTTTACTGGCTCTTGGTGTCACAAACATCTCTATCATATGTAAACGTATAAGGAACACGAACATGGTATGCGAGTACTAAAGTGTAACTAGCGACCCACATCCTGTCCGTGTCCAAACACATCGCATGGATACTCCTTTGCTTAGGTATATATGTATGTGAAAAAAAAAAAGAGAGAAAGATGAATTAATCAAGATGAGTCGTTAAAAAGAAAGTTCAAGTATCAAAATAAGACTAATTAAAATGTAAAGAATTGACTTAAAGCAGGAAAAAGAAAAAGTTGATAAAAGTAATGTTTGCATTTTAAAATTGACGATCAAACTTTCTCTGTCTTTTTTCTCTTTCCCTTTCTCCCTCTCTCTCTCTCTCTCTCTTTCTCTTTATCTCTCTCTCTTTCCTTCTTTCTTTCTTTCTTTGTCTTTGACTCCTCTCTCTTCGATACATAGATTAACACACACGTGGTGAACGACCACTGAAGAACAAGATGCGATTCCTGCACACGTGGCCATTCGGCGTCAGCCTCTTGCGGAATGCAGCAAGCCAGAGGCATCTTAAGTGCGATGTACCACTTTCGAATTGATACCTCGAGGTTTTGCGGTAAACCGTCATCGTTTCGTACGCATAACTCGTACAAGAAAAGTAGACAACAGAAAAATAGAATAACGAGAGTTGCATGTTTGAAATTTGGACTGAACCACTATTTAGCTAAGATTTTGGAAGATAATTTTGATCAGTTCAGAATCAATGTTTCCCTTTCCCTTATTTTTGTTTTTAATCTAAGTTAAAAAAATCTTGTATATCAATGTTTATACTACCATCTTTACACAAAACAACAAATTAATGAAACCATGTCTTCCTACAAATTTATTAATTTGAATTATTCTTTTCCTTAAATAGAATATTATAATTATTTTTTTTTACCTAATGAATAATTGATATTCGATTTTATTTAATTAAACAACAAAAAATTTACATCGCTATCTTAAACAGTTTCAGAGAAAACAACATGTAACACTTTGTTTGTCTCATCCTCTATACACCTACATATATACACACAGAGTCTCACTAGTTCTATTACAAAGCGATATTTCTGTTACTATTAATGATACAAAGAAATGACAAAGAAACGAATTATTTGGTTTCAAAGGAGTACACATTATCGAGTAAATCAATTTTTTTTTATTTTACTTTTTTTCACAATTTCAGCCAATGAAATTTTAAAAAACGGAATTACATATTTCCATCATTGCAACATGATATCTTCATGAAGATGAATCGAATGATCTATAATATTATGATCTTTACATGACCTTGAATAAAAAAAACTTTATAAAAGTTTATTTGTTAGAAAACATTTTCGCACCTCAACGATATCTAATATGGTTTTATCGTGACGGATGTCCAGCTCACAATGCATCAATAATCCGTCAAGTATAAGACTAAATTGTCCGCTATACTGGATTGATCGAGGAATAAATATTCGATGGCTTGAATGTTTACCGGATGTTACAGCTTTAGATTTTTTTCTCTAGAGTGCGACTAAATCAATAGTTCATAAAAGACAACATTCCTACTACATCGGAAACCATGAAAGAATTGCTAGCATCGATTAAAAAGATAGAGCCAGTTCATTAATCGTTTAAAGAAATGTATTGAAATTTCAATCCTTCAATTAATGGATATCATTTTGAGCACTTGTTAAAATAAATTTTCCTTCATTAATTTTTCTATCATAATTATTTCATTATTTGCATGAATTCTTTAATTTTCTTTTATTTTATTTTATTCAAAGTCACATAAAGATCATAGTATTATAAGTCATTGAATTCATTATCACCTTGCTTAGCATATTTCGGAAACCAAAATATGTAATTCCATTTAAAAAAACTTCAATGACCTTTAAATCTAAAAAAAAATGACTAACTCATTTGCATCATGCGTCTACTTAATGTGCCGTATTAAAAAACCAGCAATGTTCAATTGATGATCGGCCCGTATTACCGCGCGTAGTTGGTCATAAGTGCAGTACATGACAACAGAATTATACTTTCTAAAACAGTTAATAAATCGCAAATAACGAATTTTATATTTTATATTTTATCAGATATAATCTGTGGCATCTGAAGAATATTCGGTAACTAGTAATGAAAAGCAATCGCGGGCTCGCGGATATATCCGCGCTTGGATGCAAATGGGTTAAAAAAAATTGATTTATATCATAACGTGAACCACTTTAAACCAAACAATTCGTTCCTTCGGCATTTGTTTATATCATTGAAAGTAACGAAGATATCGATTAGTAACAGTATTATTAAGACACCCTGTGTGTATATGCGGTATATATAATATATATATATATATATATATATATATATATATATATATAATATACATATATATGTATATATATGTAAAAAGGAAAAACCATACTCACAACATAAATACATACATATATATATATATATATATATATATATATATATATATATATATATATATGTATATACTCCTTAACCAGTTTGAGAATCTCACTTCTCAATTATGGAACGCAGTGGCGTAGTTAGCGGTTTGAGAGCCTCAGGCACGTGGCGCGTTCTTCTTGAATGAACGGCCGAGATCCTCTACGTGCCTTTTCACGAAAGAACCGTGCATTCACCGCTCCAGTCTCCCTATCTCTCTCTCTCTCTCTCTCTCTCTCTCTCTCTCTCTCTCTCTCTCTCTCTCTCTCTCTATCTCTCTCTCTCTCATTCTTTCTTTCTCTCTCTCATTCTTTCTTTCTCTCTCTCCTACTCAACCACAACGCGCGCGCGCACGTGTACATAACATGCTACGTGTATAAAGACGGAATTTTATACACGGCACACGTACGAAATAACACATTATTTCTTCTTTCTTTCTCTATTGTCACTTGATTTTTCTATTTTTTATGAGTGACTATACTCCTATTCTCCTTTTTATTGTTGCTTTTTTTCTTATAATAAATAAATGTTTTACATCTAATTCCTCTTTTCTATTATTTATCTACTATTCTATTTTTTATGAAACACTGTGCTTTCTTCTTTCTTCTTCTTTTTTCTTATAATTGCCTTTTACTTATAAAATATAAATTTTTTTACAATCTCTCTCTCTCTCTCTCTCTCTTTCTCTCTCTTTCTCTCTCTCTTTTTGTTTTATTTGTACATATATGAGAGTAGCAATATGTGTTTCAAAGTACTCTTTGAACGTGTACATACACTCATAAACACAAATATACGTATACGTGGTGGTATATGTCGAGAAAGATGATCGTCACGTACGTGTGAGTACGCGAGGCGAGCAACATTCCTGTTTCATCTACACTTCCAACTTTGGCGTACATCTCTTCCCCCATCTCCATTCTCTCACTCTTTCTATCTCTTTTTCTCTATCGACCTGCTGGCGAACTCTGTTTACAAGCGTACTGTAAAAAATCAAAGAGACACTATTTATAGTGAAGAAGAGACTTTGCACGGCGCCTAGTTCTGAATTCTTCTTTTTCTTCTTCTTCGTTTTTCTTCTTTATGTTATATGATACATTTCGCTCTATTAACTTAATCTATTTTTTTCTGTCTAAATAAATATATATATAATATATATTTATACAAATATTATTATTAAATATTATTATATATAAAATTTATACAAATATTATATATATACAAATATATAAAGTGAAATAAACATTAAGCCTTCAAATATGAATTATGAAAATTTACGAATTTGTGAAACATTCTATATAAAATAACAAAATTCAGAGCTTTGAAATAACTGTTATCTTCATCGAGTAACTATATAAAATATAAAATAATAAATTATGATCCTTAACTTTCTCAGGAAATTTCTTTTAATATAGTATTTTCTTCATCTACTATACAATTATCAATATTAGGTATTACTATCAATAATAATTATACGACGTCGAAAGAATAATATTGATTACTCTTCGTTCGAATCGGAGTCTAAAAAAAATTCATCTGATTTATAGTTACTAATATCCTTTATTTTAGTATCTTTCAATTTTTTGTTCTGCGTTTCAATTTCGTATTTCTTTGGCCTTAATAGGTCTACAATACTATTATTAGAGAAGAACGTTATTCCTTGTCGCGATAAGGAAGTCGCAGTTATATTAGCTTATTATAATGAAAGCTATACGTTATAGAACAATAAAATTATTATATAAGCGTAATGAAAAAAGAGAGTTATTTGTACGAAATCTCATAAAAATTATATAGTCCTTTTCTTACTTATTGCACAAAGTAATTGCTATTTATCATTACGAAAATATTTTAGACAATAAACACTCCGATTTGAAAAATATAAACTACATAGATAGGTTTATCTATATATTAGATTGGTATAAAAGTTCGTTCCACTTTTTATCCAAAAATTAAAGAAAAATTTTATTTACTAAAAATAATAAATTCGAACTTTTGCATCAATCCAATATAAAATATAACAATAATATGAACCATACTCATTCATGGGGGAAAAAAAAAGTAAAATAAAACTTAAAATACAAATATCTTCGAAATTATATGATATTGAAAAAGATAATCAAATTTATAAAAAAATAAAAAATAATAATAATGTCTCAATCATCTTTCGACTTTCTTATTTGTTTTATTTTCTTTTTCTATTTTATTTTCTATCGATCGCTTCGAAAAGTAAATTCGAATCGAATCGATGGTAGTATATAGTGGCCCGAGTGAAAGTGATCCAAAATTATCGAGGACGGCCCGAGGCAAATTAAGCATCATCGCATGCTTCGAACAAACGCTCGAACCTTCTTTCTTTTCTTCCTTCTTTCCTTCCTTCTTTTCTTCCTCCCTTTCGATCGTTGCTCGCGGCTTTGCGGGCGATATCGAATTAACGAGGAGAAACTATGCGAGATAAAATGGCCCGTCCAACCGCGATAAATTCCACAGACAATACTTGTTGCGTGTATCGATTTCTGTTCTTTTTGCGATAATCGAATCGTATCGTATCTCAAAGACATCCGATCGCCGATTCAAAAAATGATAAATCATTTTTTTCCATTATATTATCTTGTTATAATAATAATAAATAAATTATAACCTTATAACTCATGTACTGTGAGTTATAAAATTTTGTATTGAATATAATGTTTATTATATATGTAGATACGTATTAAATTGGTGAAAAAATAATGGAAATTTTTATTATTTAAAATTTGGCGCCAATTTTTCTAGGTATCTTTTATCTTTATTGTCATGCAATAGTTCATTATAAAGAATGAAATCGGTACTACGGATTTTTGCTTATATTATTTTTATTGTTTATTATTGTCGAATGTAAGCCTTTAAATTTATTATATTAAATTTATTATATTAAATGGGGATGTAAAGCAGGAAAAACTATTCGAAATATCTCTCATATTTTTTACCAAAAAACAATTAATGAATATACAATTCAACATTGATTCTAAAAATTTCATGATGGAAACGAAAGCCTCAAAGATAAGGAGAGTCTTTTAGTTATTGACAATAATGATTTAAGTGCCATTATTGAAACGGTCCTTACATAAAACAACTCGAGAAATTGCAGAACTCAATGTCGATTATTCAACGACATACAAACTATATACGTCTTTAAATTTCACAATTGTAAATCTCAATTATTTTTACATTAACCTAATATTACCCACATATTGTAGTTTTTGTATATATAATATATTATATTATTTACTTAATTACAATAAACATTATATAAAATACATCATATATAGTGCAAACATTACATAATAATACCTATAATAAATCTTATAATAAATAAACATTATAAAACTAAATATAATGTTTATTTTGTGTTATTATAATATTACATAAAATATGTTTATTATATTATTTTGAGATCAATTAATTATTAATTTATTCCTTCGTTTAAACAAATATAAAGAATTCAAAATCATAAAAAGCAATGTTCAAAGAGACTCACTCGATCGAGTTTCTCAATATAATCTGATCGGTAGAGGAGCTCCTAAGATTTCAATCGTAGCTCGGATGATTTAACACCTTTTTCTCGGTAACGGCAATCTGTCAGTTATTCGCCCCTCCTCCCCTTCTCATTCTCTCTCTCTCTTACTTTCTCTCCCCCCGCATAGCTACGGGATTCATTCACGACACGAGCCTCGTAGTTTTTTGCCACGCTAAGGTATCAAAGAAAACGCCGCAGTCTCGTGCGCGAGCTACTCGTCGATCCTGTCACGTGATCATCCTCAAAAAAAAAAGGAAAAAGAAAGAATAAATGAATAATTCTGTGTCGGATGCTGTATCCGAATCAAAATCTTGATCTATTTGACCTCTTATTTCTTCTTTTCCTTTCTTCTTTTTTCTTTTCTTGTTTTTTTACTTTTTTTCTATTACTTATTGATTTAATAAAAAATATAAAATATATATATTTTTTTATTATTTCGATTAATTTTGAAAGAAAATGAAATAAAAAAGAAATTAATTTAATCAATTTAATCGATTAAATCATGTATTTTTTATAATATTTTTAATGATACTACTACAACTAATAATAATAATAATAGTGTGTTGAACACATTTACTCGCTATTTCTATTTCTTTCTCCTTCCAATCTCTTCTCACAGTCCGCCGAGTGGAAGAAAATATTCTGACGGATTCTCACGAACGTGTATTACCCGTGAATGGACGTGGCTCGTGGTGGTAACACGCCGACCGTATGGGAGTCTATGCGTGTGCCAACCATGGACCGGTTAGGATCCTTTCTATAGAGAGAGAGAGAGAGAGAGAGAGAGAGAGAGAGAGAGAGAGAGAGAGAGAGAGAGAGACAGAGACCGTTGCACGAGCCGACGAAACGAGTTGGGATGAGTGGGTGTATTTCTTAGCTATCGAGAGAAACAGAGAAAGAAAAAGAAAGAGAGATTCTTGTCCTCTTCTTCCTTCTCCCTCCCCTGCAACCATAACCTCCTCCTTCATTCTTTCTCTCCGTATGCGCACGTTTATCGAACTTTCGACGTTTCCCGATTGTTCCTCGATCACTTTAAGAAGAAAATAATATTTTTATTTCAATTAGCGAAAGAAATATTATTTATTTAGTTGATAATAAAACAAATTTGTAATAAAAATAATATGCTAAAAAGTTTTTCCTATTTTTTAACTAATATCAAAAAAAATACATTTCCATATCAATTATTAATATTCAATTAATAATTTATTAATATTTAATGTATTTTTCCATTTATATTAACAACTTCCCATCTGAATGGAAACTTCTGAATTCTTCATCAATAAAATGATTCATTTTTAAAAGTTAAAAACTTATCCAATAATCGAACAGATGTTTTCGATAGGTATAATAAATATTTCCAAAAGAATATTTAAATACCTTCTTAAAAAATTTTAAGGATTACCATTTTATCAAATTAATTATCATTGATAATTAGCAAAAAATAGCTGAATTTATTTTTATGAGCAACAAGAGAGTTGAATTTGTAATTTTGTACATAGATTGAACATAGTTTTAAAAGGTCACGACGTATCCTTATAATTTTGTTCCGTAGTCATAATATTGGTAGTATTATTCTTCGTTTTACTTATTTTTAATCGACGAAGTTACATAATCTAACTTTGACATTAATTAAAAGGAAACGAATTCGATTTAAAAGGTTGTCGATCATTCGTCAATTTGGACACAAAAACTCACGTGATATAGGAATACTAACATGGAACTAACTATATATATATATATACCTTTGTGGTTTAACATCGATGATATTCGTAAATCGGTATCATTAGTTGCTCACGAAGCTTTGCGTGAGAAATTGTTATTTCAAAATGTATCTAACGGGAACATTAGGCTGTATCATGGAGACGCGATTACATCTTGACGAAGAAAATCTTACGAAATTCGATACCGTATAACTAACTAACTTACATCTGTGTATGTATATACACGCAATATATATATATATATATATATATATATATATATATATATGCACATACATATATATATGTTTGTATTGTACTATATATAGTACGTATAATACACGTCGCCCTAATCGTCGTGCCCCCGACCGGCTGCCTTGGCGAAGTTAATTGGCAAATGTTAACTGGAATGCGGACGGGTAAGCAAACCGTATCCGCATCGTTGAACTTACCACTCGCCAATACGTGTATATATGTAGTTTACATGCGTGGATTAGAACATATTTACGATACGATAATATATAGATTATTTAAAAAAATATATATATATATTTTTTGAAATAATCTTTAAAAGTATAGCTATATACGCACATATATATGTAGACATCTATATATTAATAAAATTATCCATTTTTTTAAAAGTTATTTTATAAATAAATCTTTATTGTTCTTCAATTACCTTTAAATACAACTTTATTTGATAGCAAATAGTGTTAAAATAAAAAAAGTTTGTTTAATAAAACAATATTGTTCGTAGACTTAATATAAGAAGAGTAGAAGGAGACAAAGGAGAAACTATTCTACGGGAGTTATACATACATGTCACGATTTCTTCGTGTCGATAAAGGGAAAGATAGAAAAGGGATAGGCTTTGTTAATCAGCCAAAGTTAGAGTCGCAGCGGAATGCAGGCATGCGCGTTCGCGGTAGCTTTATCTCTCGTCCTGTTGCATCCTGCAACTACCTCAGATCGGCACTGTACGAGAGTAGGCTTATACAGGTGAGCGTGTTGCAGCATGCGAGTACAGTTAAAGGTCACCGCGGCATCTTGGCCGTATGCGCGCACGCGCGCAATACACACCAAAGAAAGAGAGAGAGAGAACAACTATCTTCTGGCTAAGAGCAAACGCTTTGTTCTCTCTAATAGATGTCCCTTTCTTTGAGCTAACTAATAAAAATAGTGGCAATATCAGCAATAGGAATTATTCGCATTTTTTCTGTTTGAAGTATTACAGAAGTAATATCTTCTTCAACGGCGTTCTTTTATCTGTAAGCAAATTTGATCAATTTCCAGTCACTTGAAACGATTCATCCTGTATAAATGCATACGTTTAACATACATATATTCTATTATGTTCATCGAAAAGTTTTATACGATTTATGTATAAAAAAAAACTCTTTCATATTTAAAAATAATTTGACGCGTTAAACCGGCAGAACTTTTCGATAAATCTAATATATATCATAGATAATACTATATTTATATGTTTACATTTTTTTATATATATATTTAACACATAATAGTTTTTCTCGTTTAAAAAGTAAAGAAAAAGAACAAAATTAATCTGACATGTTTCTTTAATTATATTTGCAGGAGAAAAACCGTACCAGTGTCAGTGGCCGGAATGCGAATGGCGATTTGCGAGAAGCGACGAATTAACGCGGCATTATCGGAAGCATACTGGCGCGAAACCGTTCAAATGCGCTGTCTGCGAGCGATCGTTCGCGAGGAGCGACCATCTCGCGTTGCACATGAAGCGACATCTACCGAAGCAGCACACCAAGTGAACTACCTACCATGGTTACGTAGACGAACTCCTCGGCGAAACGAAGAGAATTGAAAAAGAAAAAAAAAGAAAATATATCGAAGGCGCTTCCTCACTCGTTGATAGAGAAGAAAAATTCGACGACGTTACTTTGTAGATTGTAGAAGCAACGAGTGAAAAGGAGAAAGGGACATCGTCGAATCGTTTCGATCTTTTTTCTTGTCCTTAGAATGGATACTTTTCGATCTCTCTTTTCGAAAAATCAAACGATACTTGTCGTTCCGATATTCGAACAAATTCACTATTAGAAAAGTAAATTTTATCTATGCCGCAAAAAAAGGAAAAAAACAAGAACGAATAATTTATAAACGCTGATACGTAAAAATGAATATATGTATACCTGCTTTTTGAAATCAGGTAACTTCTCTTCTCATATTAATAATGAACGAAAATACGTACCGAAAAGAAAATGTTTACTCAATTTCAAAGAGCATCTGATCGTTATCGTTGTTGCATCTGTAAGTCTAGTCTCTTGCGAATCATTCAGAAGGATGATCGAAAAACGTTGTTCTAGGAGACACGAAAGAAAGAGTACGTTCGAGTACTTATATACCTACTCGCTTCGTATCTCAACGAAACGATTTATTCCAAACGATTGCAAGACGATCACGATCTTTACTCTCAATGGATTTTTTTGTCGTTTCGATTGCACCGCTTACGTAGATAAATTAAAAGTAATTCGACATCGACAGAAATTAAAAGGAAAATAAAAGAAAAAAAACAAAATTGGTCGCCTTGCTTCAAGAAAAATTCAATTTTCGAAGGCTTGGTATTATGAAAATTTCGCGTTTAAGATTTCGAGAATGCACGATCGCTTTGTTTTGTATGTATGTATGTATTACTACTATTACTGCTACTACTACTACTACTACTACTACTACTACTACTACTACTACTACTACTACTACTACTACTACTACTCTACTACTACTACTACTACTACTACTACTACTGCTGCTACTGCTACTACTACTACTACTACTACTATTACTATTACTATTACTATTACTACTACTACTATTACCACGTTTGCAAGAGAGGCCGGACAAATATTCATTCTCGACACTTAACTAATTTAAAAGATTCTCATTGCGTGTATATACATATACACATACACACACGCATGCGCGCGTGCGTGTACATAAGTATAACTCTATGTATGTATGCTCTTACCCTCTCTTTTTCTTTCTCTCTCTATCTCTCTCTTTTTCTTTCTCTCTCTATCTCTCTCTTTTTCTCTCTCTCTCTCTCTCTCTCTTTCTCTCTCTCTCTCTCTCTCTCTCTCATCGTATTTATTACATTGTTATACATAGCATGGCGTGTAAAACGAACGCTTCACCAAAATATGATATCCTTTAACAGATATCGATATTTTCCATCGACAATCGCGTAAGATCGGGAACGTAATATTTTGTTCGGCTTTTGCTCGCTGTGGCTGGACCACAAAAAAAGAACAAAAAAAAGAAAAAAGAAAAAAGAAAGATTTCCGAACGATTCGAAAAATTTGAATTTACTTGTCTCCAAAGAAGAAGAAGAAAAAGAAGAAAGATGGCGGCTAACGGAACTTGGCGAACGTTTTCTTCGACTCTCGGGACGAAGCTATCGAGAGAGTTCAACAACGTGTGGTTTACCTCGATATTTGTTCACCGGCTAAAGAGGTTATGACGAAACGTATGCCTTCGTGATTGTACGCCGATAGTGTGGGTGGTTGCGAGGAAATATTTCGTCACAGCGTTATGTGTTCTCTCTCACAGAAGAGAGAGAGAAGAAAAAAGAGAGAGAAAGAGAGAGAGAAAGAAAGAGAGAGAGGGAGAAAGGGACGATGCAGATATTGCAGTACGTTCCTCTCCGTTCAAGCTTTAGCCGTAGATATCTCGTCTCGGATATCTTACTTTTCGAATCGAAGTGTTTTACGATCGTAAACTAGGTTAGGACAACGTGACCTAAGGTGTAAAGGGTTTCGAGAAGAGAAGCCAAAGCTTCCTTTCGCCGCGATTATTTCCCGACGTAAACAACTATTTCAACGTTATTACGTGTGAATATAATCAACGCGGATTGTGGTCCAGATATTTTCCAAGCGTTTCACGTTCTAATGTACTACGAGTGCTATGTTTGCGAAACGTTATAAAAATAAAGAAAAAAAATTTATATAACATTTTATTTTCACTGCTTTATCTTCATGAATATTAGTAAGAGGAAAAAAAGAAATGGTCAACCAAATTCAAAAACAATTAAGCAATTAGAAAAATGTCGTGAACTTAGAACGAACATCGTGTATGTCCTTGTAACTATTAAAATCGGAAAGGCCCAGGCACGTTGGAAAGACTAAAAGAAAAAAACTCGTGTATGTCGATGCGAAACGTCTGATATCCCGTGATGCCTCATGTACAAATTCGTTTAAGAGGTTTTAACGATTATTAGAGATTTAAGACGTCTTTTAAGGATGCATCGAGTACGAATAATAAATGGAAAGAACTACCCTATACACACAAATACAACACACACGAATACACACACCCACACACACGTTCCGGAACGTATCGGTATATTTAATTTCGTGATTCGTATCTCTATTAAAATTAAAATTAAATCTACGCACTTGTGTATGTATACGTGTATAAAAAGAAGCAAGAAGACAACAAGAAGAAAACATTGCAAATACCTAATACCCACTGTAGTTAGTGTAATATTATTTGTATAGCGTCGCCTCGTATTACAACGAGGATACTACTCCGTGTACTTTGAACCCTCCACCAAGCCCTATTCCTCTTCTTTATTAATCTATTTCTATAGAGTTTCTTCTATTTTAGAACGCGATATTGCAAACTTCGTCTAATAGCGAGCAGCGAGAAACGTGCATTTGTGATAAGATGAAAGGGCCTCGAAGAATTCATTCGTAAAGAGAAGATAAATTTTCACGTTAAAAACAATGAGGTAAAATTTATATCGAATTTCAACATTTTTCGTAATCGATCCTTTGCAATCTTTTTTTTAAATCAAATCCGACAATTTATTTCAAACATGATAATTAATAAACTGTTCTATAAAATTAATTCTACATTCTAATATCCGTATAATAACTATCAGCTTTCTTTAATATGATACGGTGTCGCTCTCTGGTAAATGTTAAACAAATGTTAAAAATTAACTATTCCACGTATGTCTGTTGGTTATTATAAAAATGTTCGAAATTGCATCCTAAAAAATAATTAGAAGAGATAATGAAATAAATCGCACTAAGTCTGATCTATTAGATTTTTCGGCAAATCTTATTGATTTTTTATTCGTTTATTCGAAAATACGTCGATCGTTGTTATCGCATCAGTTGCATCATATATGTATGATATACAGCGCGTAGTGTTTCGCATTACATATCTCGTATGAACTAATCAAAAATAATCGAACATATACGCGCTTTATATTACACTATGCGTATTTGCGATGGAACGTTAGAAAAATAAGGAAAAACAATTGAAATTTTCGCAATCTATGTATTTATAATATCTATCTTTTTTTATCGCATTTCTCGTTAACCGCTCGTTATTATAAAGAATCGTTATCGAACAAAATATGGATAACTTAAGCCTATTTTACCTCATCCAATATGGTATCAACTTCTAGACCGTCTTTTATTATGTACTTCTCTCTTCAGGCAAACGAATTTCATATTCAGACTCGTTCGCCGTACCGATCTATTTTAATTTTAATATACGAGATATACCTCATGATATGTGAAAAGAAAAAAGAACATAAACGGAAGAGAGAGAGAGAGAGAGAGAGAGAGAAGAGTGGGATCGAACATTCGTGCACATTTCCTATTTGATTTCCTACGGTTTGTCCATAATGTTTATAAGATGCTGTAATTTGTGTGTCGTGTAATTTAAATATATGATGATATATATATTATATATATAATATGTATTTATATGTATACGTAATATACAATTCCTATTCGATCGAATATATTCATATTTTTCTTTCATTTTAGACTGCACTATTTTCAGAAAAATAATAAAAATGACTAGTCTTTATTACAAGATAGGAAACCAGCAAGTTTATTTTAAATATAATTTGCTTCGATGATATTATACATTTAAAAGTACAATAGAAAGTACAATCAAAACGATTTTATTCATTAACAAATTATGCAGTATTAATAATTTGCACATGTCTTTAAATTACTTCACATCTTCATAATCTTGCAGAAATTACAAATTTTTAAATTTTATTTCGACGACTAAATTCAACGAGTACTTCCATCTAGCAGAAAATTTGAAATTAATATTCAGAATGGTTCGGTTAGTTTACATGTTTTCGATCGATATTGTAACGATCGTCTTTATCAACGGGAGAATATAAACGCCATTACATTTCTATTACCTTGTTTAATAAAACATTCAAGTATACCTATCAATACACGTGGAAAATACATACACGTATTTTGGAAATTTTATAATAATAAATTTTTGCTACGTTTAAATACATTTATCTTTTTAAAATTGATTTAACGAAACAACGTTGTTGCTAAAAATAAAGCTTTTCTTTTAAACATAACCTGAAAGGAAACAATAATTTTTCATATATCGTATGATATTTGGTAACTATATTTTATATTATAAAATCATTCTCTAATTATAATAATCTTAAAAAATATAAAATTGTATATTACATGATATTTCACGTTCATTAAATTAAAAAACCTTAGCTGATTTTTATTTATGTTCTGAAGTAAATAAGTTATAATTTGAACTATTAAATTTATAATATATTAACTATATTATAATATATTAATAAAATATTTTATTCTTATTTTATTTCATACGTTTACAGTGGAGCCGTCATTATGGATGACACAATTACTGATAAACGCTTTGCACATATTACAAGGGATCCCAAATTTAGACGGATTCCAAAAATTGAGCGTAAAATTAAAATAGATAAAAGATTTCAAAGTATGTTTAAAGATAAAAAATTTGCAATAAAATATACAATTGATAAACGTGGAAAACCTATTAATCAAACTTCTATGGAAAATCTTAGGAAGTATTATGAACTAACTAGTAGTGAAGATGAATCTATACCTGAAACTAATTCCAAAACAAAAAAGGCTAGAAAGAAAAGAATATCGAAGCATAACAATAAAGAAGTAAACAATGAAATCATTGATAATGTGATTCAAAAGAAAGAAAATGATTCAGATGAATGTATTTCTGATCAGGATAACTTTCTTCGTATAAAACCAAAGGGAGAAACAAGTATAGATATAGATACTGATAGCTCATTAGATGCAATTGATTTAGATTCAGATTTAAAAGAAAATGAGAAACAATTACATGTAAAAAATAAAGATGAAAATATTAAACTAACAGATCAAATAAAGGAGAGATTACAAGATCTTTCTGTTAATTATGCCAGGGGTGAAGGAGTTTTATTAACTGATAGTTCTTCTGATGAAGAAAGTTCTGAGTACAGTGGTAATGTATTATACACATGATCTTGCTATTGCAGCTTGATTGTAACACAACTTTTGCATAAATAAGTAAAAACATATTCATTTAACATTTAGATGAAAGTGAAGATATAGAACATGGTTGGGGTGAATTAGATAAAGATGCAGAAAGGACAGAACAAAGTACTCATCGATTAGCTATATGCAATATGGATTGGGATAGAATACGTGCTGTAGATCTAATGGTCCTATTTAATTCATTTTTGCCCAGTGGTGGTCTTATCCATTGTATTACGGTAGTATTAATTATTTTTAAACATGCATATTATTAAAGTATTAACACTAGAACATAAACATAATATTATTCCAATATATTAAGATATACCTTACATGTATCTTAAAATTAATAGAAAAGGAAAACAACATTTTTTAATAGATAGTTAATATAGATCATCTATATAATAGAAAAAATTTTAATGCTTTGAGAAAACATGCGGCGAAATTTTATAAGAAATTCTTAGAAAAACGACTGAAATCAATTTTTTGACTGATCAGTAAATCGAGTGTTAACAATTATTACAAATTTTGTCAATATTACAGATTTACCCATCAGAATTTGGTCTACAACGCATGAAAGAAGAAGAAATAAAAGGACCAGTAGAACTAGTTAATAATAAAACAGAAGAAGTTCATAGCAAAAGTGATGTAAGTTCAATAATTTATAGCACATATAAACATTCCATAAAAATAAAACTCGTTTCTCCTTAACTGTTATAGAATGAAGAGGGCTCAGATTATCATATGGAGAAATTAAGAAGATATCAATTAAATCGATTAAAGTATTATTATGCAGTGTTGGAATGTGATTCTGTAGAAACTGCAAACAAAATTTATACTGAATGTGATGGTATTGAATATGAATCCACAGCAACAAAATTAGATTTAAGATTTATACCAAATGATATGACATTCGATCAAGTATGAAAATTCTTTATCTTTATTTATTATAAACTTTATTTCGTGTATTATAAAAAAAATATTTTACTTTAGGAACCTCGAGAAGTATGTAGTGAATTACCAGAACTTTCAAAATATCAACCACGTCAATTTACAACTACTGCATTGCAACAAGTAAAGGTAGAATTAACTTGGGATGAAACAAATCTAGAAAGAGAAGAAATAGCAAATAAGCTTAATTCTGGAAAAATTAATGAATTAAATGAAAATGATTTACAAGCCTATTTAGCAAATGCAACTAGTGATGATGATACAGGTATTTGTCATACATGACAGTAATATATAAATTATAAATATCTTTACATCATGATAATATATAATATGTCCGTATTTTAGATAAGGAAAGTGAACAAAATAATGCACATAAAACAGAAAATCAAGATGATCCAAATAAATCTAATGATCCCATTGAAAAATATAAGACCTTGTTGAAACAATTGGACAAAGACGAAGAAGCAAAGAAAAAAAAAGATGTTGAATTAGAATTCACATGGGGCATAGGAACAAAAAATAAAACAGAAAAGTTGGTCAAAGAAAAATTAAATAAGAAAGAAGATCTGACTCCATTTGAAGAATATTTAGCAAAGCGAAAGGCCAAACAGAAAGCAAGGAAGGAAGAATTAAAGAAATTTAAGGAATTACGCGACGATGATATATTGAATTCGGAAGATTCTGACGTTGATTCTTCTAAGAATAATAAACTGAGAAATGACCAATTACGTTATAAAAAACAAAAAATAGCTGAAGAAAATAGCGACGTGGATTCTTCTATAACAGATGGAGAAACGAAACGTGCAGATGAATTAGAATTACTTTTAATGGATGAAACTGAGAGAGAATATAAGAAACATTTTAACATGAAAAAAATTGAAGCTAATGCAGATTTATCAAAATCTAAACGTAAAAGATTGAAGAAAAAACAAAATCTACAAGAGATTGAGAAGGATGATTTTGAAGTGAATGTAAAAGACACCAGATTTGCTGCACTTTATACATCGCATTATTTCAATATCGATCCTGCAGATCCTCATTACAGAAAAACTAAAGGCACTGAAGCATTAATTCAAGAAAAATTAAAGAGAAGAGCCGAAGATACTCCAGTCAATGTTAGTATTAAATACTATTATATCTTAAATAAATTTTTTCACAGTTGTATATAATATTTTTTAATTTTAGGAAACGGAAGATAACGGAAAGAAACTATCCAAAATTAGTAAAAAGTTGGATGTAGAATTACAAGCATTAGTTAAATCTGTAAAAAGAAATACCAAAACTATATCTCAACCAATAAAATGATAACTTCTATGGTAAAATTTTATTTAAGAATAAAAAAAGCATATTAAAAAACTATTTCATTCAAATTCTTTCAAATAATGAACATATACCTATTACCGTTTAAATTTTACTAAATTTATTGGTATAATGAGAATTTTATCATGAAAAATGTATGATTTTGAATATATTTTATTAAAGTATAAACTTTATAAGCAACTTTCTATTACATATTCCACATGAATATGGATCTATTTTCAAAGACATTATTCAACACAATTATTTACAACGGCATTTAATTCCTTATTTTTTATTATTTTTTTGTACACGTTTAATAATTCTTTTTCATTCTTTCCAATATATTAAATAAATATTCTTGTCCTAAAATAATTAGCAAAATTTTATTTGTACTACTCATTTAGTTTATATCTTAATCAGTCAATCTCAGATTTATGTCTCCTGTCATAAAAACAAATGACTTATTATTTTTATATTATTTTTCATTTAATTGTATCTCTAGAAATAATAGCAAATCAGACATTTAACAATTTAAATAATGAACATCTCGTGTAAAATTAAGAACTCAATGATTAGAATTATTCTTTTATTCTTTGTGCAATGCACTGCTTCTCAAAGTTATTTTCAAAATAAATAATCTTTTTAGCAATTGTTAACAATATTTTGTAGGTATAGGAAATTACCAGTACTGTAGGTAGGATTATTGTATTTTATAAAATAACAATAATAAATTTTTCTTGTACTCAGTTCCGCTTCAAATCTAAAATTAGATATTTTTTAAAGAATAGTTATATATATCACTGATCTATTACAAGGCCATAGCTAAAAATTTTAGAGTTTGAAAATATATAATGCAAATACAGTAAATATTACTTGATATATTTTTATCTACAAAGAAGATAGAAAATTTTAGTATATTATTGTCTAAATATATATATTTTTCTCTCACTCAAAGAAACAAACGATGAGGAAGATTGAAAAAATCATTCAACAAAAATAAAATTGTCTAAGGAAGAAAGGATGACAACATTGGATTCTATATATAAAATTAGAAGCAGTCTGACTAACATATTTTTTTTACTTTCAATATAGTTAAATAGATTATCTAAATAACAATTTAATATGATAATCATTCATTCATCCAATTTAAAATTTCCATTTAACTCGATCAGCATATACAAATTTATGAATTTAATTTAGTAAAAAATACATTCTTCAAGGCCCTTAATTGATGTAAACTAAATACGATAACTTTTGAAAATAATTTTCTTTTGTTATTTGCTTACAAACTGATGTAAAAGTTCAATGCAATGGCATTAACAAAATTATGTTTACACCATAAAATTACATTACTATCACAAATCAGAGTTATAAATTATATTACATTATAACATTTTTGTAAGAATTATAAATTTTACAAAAATTTTAAAGAGAAATTAATGCTAATAGTATTTAAATACTATGAAATTAGACGGAATCCAATTGTTTCGTTCCCAAACGAATAAACACACATGAAACAGCAAACTACAAATTAAAACAATTTACCGACTAGATATCACAATTTTAATCTGTATCTTCTGCTCCAGAAGATTGTGCGACAGTTATAGAAGATGGTATAATTAATTTATCTTCTTCCATATCCTCTTCTGTAAACAAAAAATTATCACCTTCACGTACTTCTTCCTCTCGTGCAGGTTCAGGTGGAATCAATGTATCTTGACCGTGCTGTTTCAAGTGATCTTTTAAAGCGAATGCTCTACCATAAGACGCGCCACAGATATAACAACTAAATTTTAAATTATTATCTTTTTTATGTGTTTGAATGTGTGCTCTTGCTGCATATAAAGATGCAAAAGGTCTGGAGCATTCAGTACAACGGAATGGCTTCGTATGGCTATTCTTATGACCAGCTAATTGAACTCGAGTTTTAAAAGTTTTTGGACAGTAGGGACACGTATAAGCACGTTCTTCTCCGTGCGTAAGTAAATGATGATTATACACCGAGGAAGCTTTAAACCTTTTGCCACAATGTTGACATCCGTATGGTCTTACTCCTGTATGCGTCCTCATATGTAATGTCAAGCAATATGAAACACGAAAGGTTTTACCACAGACCTAACAAGAGAAAAATAATTGTTTCTTTATAAACATTTTTTACGCTAATATTACATTCAAATTAACGAAAGAAAAAATAAAATATAAAGAGAAAAAAGGAGATATAACACATACTTCACAAACATGGGGCTTCTCTCCAGTATGAATACGCTCGTGTTTTACTTTCTCGTGTGGTCTAGTAAATCTTCGACCACAGTGTTGACACTGATAGGGTTTTTGATTTTCAATGGATTCATTTACTTCACCTATAGGAGGAGTCGGAGAGTGTGATTGACTCAATTCAGTGTGCACTGCAGCGTGCATCGCCAAACTATCAGCAGAGTCAAACTTTCTATTACAAACTGTACAAGTTACGGAATCACCTGTATGCAATGACATGTGTGCTTCTTTATATGATTCTGATAATGTTTTACCTGTAAATGGTTAACAGCATACTTAATGAAAGAATACAATTTGTTATTTAATATTTACACAAAAGATAAGATTACCACACTCAGGACATGTAAATGTTGCATCGAGAGTTCCTTCTGGTGCATCAACGTGTCGTGCTCTCACTGGCGCATGCATTCGAGAATGTAATCTTAAGCTTTTGTGCGAACAAAACTCAGTACCACATGTAGTGCATACAAATACTCGTTGATTAGAATCAGGTTCACCTTCATGTATCTTTGAATGAAGTTGTAATGCTTTTGATGTTGCAAAAGTTTGATCACAACTGTCACAGCGATTATTACCACGAAGACACGCATGCTCTCGAAAAATTGCTAATTTTGTGAATTGCTGTAGACACTGATTACATCTATACATTCTCACCGATGTGGGAGCTATTCTTTTCTCTCTCACCTTGATATATAAAATATAAGTTAAATCGTTACAGATGTTATTTAGTTATGATATTGTATAGTCCTATTATATTGTATAGTTTACTGTAAAAAATACTGTACTTTCACGCCTTCTACGTTAGAAAAAAATTTCTCGATCATCGGTGCCTTCGTAGATTGTGTCGGTGGTATTGCAATTGAAGTTCTATCCCAAAATCTTTCTATTTGAACTACTTTTCTAGTATATAATCTTCCTTCGCTATCTACACACTCTTCGGTACAAAGGGTATTCATAGCTTGAGGTTGTGTATTAATATCATTCTCAGATTCATCTGGGAGAACAGAAGTCGTGGGTACGGATGATAAATCATCTAATTGTTCTGCCATTTCAAGCAATACTTCTTGACCATCATGAAACTGTTTTATATGTTCCAAAACAGAATTGAAGCTCATGTCGCAACTTGTACAACTATAAACTGCTTCTGGTTCTAGCTGTGACAAAAAATAGTATTCTTTAAAGCTACCAATAAAAATATAAACTTAATACTTTAATATTCATACTTAAATTATTGAAAATACTATTTTTGTGATATTTTAAAGGTACTTTTCTAATGAAACATCCATTTTTGTGATGTATAAACTCTGAAATTAATAGATAGAAAATGCCATTATCAATGTTTAAAAAAAATATTTTAAACGAATAGATTGAAGGAATAAAAATAAGTATTATAAATTGTATATGGAGACTCCAATCATATGCATGCACGTGCGAAGATATAAAAGACAATAGCATGTTGTACCTCCTCTACTTTTACCTCACAGATTTCCTGTTTAACGCGAAGTAATCCAGTTTCATCAAGTTCACCAACATCATTTATATGGTCCATATTTATCAAGGCACTAGTATCTCCATCCAAAAGTTCAGAACCACTGGATAAAATGGTAATTATATTTTTATCTGTCGATTTATCTTCTGTGCCAGATGTTGATGGAGTCACTAATGAATTTGAAGTTGAAGATTTTTCTTCTGTTTCATTAACAATACTGTTTAATTTTTCAGTCATCTTGAAGTCCAGTGAATTATGATCTACTTGTGATTTGTCTGTATCCATCTTTTCTATTACTTTAATGTCTCCTGGTGTTTGTGTCAGAAATAATATTCAATAGAAGAAAATAAATGTACATGAAAGAAAATTGTTACACACCGTTTTCATCAACTTGAATAGTTTCAGATTCTCCTACTATCATAATACCATTATTATTTACAGTTGCTAGAAAAGTTTGATTAATCTGTTCAATATTTGTATCCTGAAATAAAGCAACACATACATGATGTATTTAAAATATATACAATAACAAATGAACAAATTTCATAAATGATAAATATAAAATAATATTGGCATAAGACTGCACATTTTTGTATCATAAGTTTAAAACATAATATACCATTAAGACTTCTGAAGCTGTGACAGTTCCTTTTGAAGTTTCTTGTTCCAAGTTTTCTTCAGTATCTTGATGCATTTCCTGTTCTGAGTCTTGCCCACATCGATCCAAGTGCTGTATCAACGCCATTACCGAATCTGAACGCTGCGAACATCCAGGACAATACAAATTGTCCGTCATGCTGAGCAAGTGGTACTTCAATGACTGTGGATCGTTAAATGTTTCACCACAGCACATCGGGCAAATTAGATTCAATGATCCCATCTTTTCTTTTATAACTCTTTTTTATAACAAATTATCTAATCTTTTATCTATTAATTGTATTCAAATAATGTCTCTTAATCTAGTCTAAATTTAAATTAAATTTGCACACAATTTTTTATAGAGGAGCTAACCTGACGTCGAACGATAAAAAATGTACACGATCTAAATTTATAAAAGCACGGAACAAAGTCATTTTATCTGACCTGATATGTCAGCTTTCTTGTAAAAAGTCCACTTATTTGTAGTTATTCTGTTTTCAAAAAGAATCACCACTTTCAACCGGCATCAACGGTAATAACAAACCCATTAGAGACGAACTTCAGCGCAAACAAATGCCGTACACAACAATCATGAAGTTAGGGAAATGATAAGTGAATCGCGAAGTCGGCCATTACAAGCACAACGCGAGTCCGATGCGTAACTATCGAAGTCAAGTTCATGTTCGTCAAAACAAAAACATAATGTAGCTCCTTCTGATATCAAAAGTACAAAATGAAAACATAAT
This sequence comes from Vespa crabro, assembly GCF_910589235.1. Taxonomy (NCBI): domain Eukaryota; kingdom Metazoa; phylum Arthropoda; class Insecta; order Hymenoptera; family Vespidae; genus Vespa; species Vespa crabro. Next base: position 7,502,524 of record NC_060965.1, read on the forward strand.
GTAAATTTTTTCGATATCAAAATCGTAGTATGTAAATTTTATCAATCTTAATTGTCGTAATATTTAACATTTCCCAACATTCTATGGTTTTATAAATAATTTTTATCATTATTTAGATACTCAATTGACAAAAAATGCGCAATAAAATTATCACTAATCCAAGTTTTGATATACGATAGTAAATTTGTAAAAATAGTAACTATTACGTATATGCAAAAAAGATATTAAATTATATAAATTTACACGAAATACTTTCTACTTCTATAGTCATGACCATGGAATAAAAAAAATTGAATAATTAGTATATACTGTAGTAAAAGTAAAATAATCGGTATATTATTCGTTTTTAAAGAAGATATATATTTTTACTTATCAATATCAAATATCACAATACTATTATTCTTAGTTAAACTTCTTTAGTTGAATGAACATATTTATTTTATCTACAAAAAAATCTAATCTACATGCTCGTGCTGTGCATTACTTTCTCTCCATGTATTTTGAACTAATTCAATAAACTGTTGCCACCATCTGCTTTTTGATGTGAAATATAAAGCACATGCAGCAATGAAAACCCATGATAGTACTAAACAATAATCAGTTTCATTGGAAGGTGTGCTAGGTACTGGACCACTGAAATCTGCAAATGTAACAAATAAAGAACCACTTGTTTGAAACATAGTAAGATGTGTAATAAATTTTGCAAATAACTTCAATGTGTAAACAGTGCCATTAAATTTAGCTATGGGTTTTCCATTATGTACTAGCATCAATGTTGGTACTCCTACTATTCCATATTGTGCATTAAAGCTACAAATAAAAAAAAAATAATTTAGAAGATAGATATCGTACATTTAAAATTGCGGTTTATTAATTACATACCTTTGATGTTTTATTGCATCTATAGCTATACATTTTATGTGAGGAAATGATCTTGGCAATGCATTGAAATGTGGTGCTGCTTGACTGCTGAAAACACACCATCTTGCATAAAACAAAATTAGCACGCATGTTCCTGGTTGTTGTCTACCATCCTTGTCATTTCTAGTTCGATTCGATGGTCCAGGTTCTAATATCAGCAATTCCATAAATCTTGTTGCATTGACTAACTATAAGCAATATTAAATAAAATTATACAGGGTTAAAATTTATCGCTATTAATAAGTAATTCATAATACTGTCTTACTTCCACTGATCCATAAGTCTTATCGGTTAAACAATTTACTTTTGCTGTACTAAGTATAGAACTATTTTCTAATGACACATTTGTCGTTGGTTCTAAAACTTCTTGAATAGCATTTATATCATTATCAGAGACATTATCCTCAGCTTTTATTTGTACAGCACATTCGTCTGTCTGTCCAAATACACTTATTATTGAAGCTATATAATATTAATAATAACATTAAAATTGTAAATTTATAAATCATCCTTTTCTTTGTATTAATTCATATTAAACTGGAATACTAAAAATTCTCACCTAGTACTAGCATAAATAAACTTAATCTTCTTTCAAAAATATACATTTTATATATATAACCTAATACCACAAGTTGAACATCTATTTACTAGAACAAATATATAGAATGCAAACGAATAGTTTAATCAAAAAATTAGTTACACACATGAATTACTACAAGATTAACGTATTATTGTATTTGAAATATAGTTTACGAATTTAAATTCATCCAAATATATTTGCATTATTTTCATTTTCACTTATCGTTTATTAATCATCGACTTTCATAATCTACAGAGGATCGATTCTTCAAGCCAAACATTACTAATATCAATAACAGATACGCCAACGATATTGTATGCTTATAGTCATTTGAGATTAAACTGTATATAATTTTAGTAGCGCCCTCATGCACAAAAAAATTTTGGGAAAACAAAAATATTTTTTACTGAAAGTAATTATATTACCATGCAATTTGAAAAACTTGTTCTAATAATAAGATATGGTATGAAAATTGTATATTTATCAACATTTTTAATGACTAATAAATGGTACATACTGATTGGCTTAATACTACGCGATAAATTATAAAAATTTGATTATCATTAGTCTATAATACTTTCCAAAATTTAAATAACTCTATTAATTCATATAATAAATAAAGCATGTAATTAATAATGTTATTAAATGTTTATCAAACTAAAAGGTAATGCGAATCAATCATAATGCCATATTTGCTATGTATGAATAAAGACGTCTAAATTATAACAGAAGAAACCTCTCTAGTTCTTTCATTCATTTTGTCAATGTTTTCGATATAGATTTAATAGTTGCCGGTAGATGCTTGCGACGGCGGGCATAAGTTGGTTATTTCTTTGTTCGTTGGTTTTATTCTATAATAATTTTATTTTTCAATAAAAATAATGATAAACATCTATATTTCGTATTATGTAATAAATATTCGAAAATTTTAATGCAAATATAAGTGTACAATGTATATAAGAATTAGAACGAGTAAAGTGCATGCAATGTATACAAATGCAATATTAATTTCAGTATTATTGTCACGTCACATCAAGAATCATGCAGCGAGGTAAACATTTTTGTGATTATGGTGCTCTTCATTTGCTTTCCATTGAAAATATAGAAAAACATGTCAATTTTTATTAACTTCTCTCATGAAATAAATCCGTGTACCTGAGTGGATAAAATTGAATGATCATAAATCAAATCACTATGGACCGATTGAGTAGCATAATGTGTAAACACTTTAATATGGTACGTATATTTTAATTATGCTCATACATTATCTTATAATTTGTAATATAATCATTTTTTTAATACTTCATAATAATAAGATTGTAAACAATTTTAATATAGACTTTTAATGTTCATAATTGTGTGATAAACATTATTAATATGTGTCTCTAATGTGAAAAAGGTAGTAAAAATTATAGTTCAATTAATTGACAAATCTTTGATACATTTTCGTGTGTGTGTGTGTGTGTGTGTGTGTGTGTATGTATGTATGTATGTATGTATACACACACACACAATTTCTACTAAGAAAAATTATAAAATTGAATTAGTAACAATGAAAGTTTATTTAGCAACAGTGAAATATGTATATATATATATATATATAAATATGTTCTAGTGCATGTTGCAAAATCAGCTGAGTCATCTCCCTTTAGTTACATTTGCTTACTGCTAATGCATTTGTGCACATATGCATTCAGCTGTCCATGCATGACCTTGCGTTAAACATATATGAACAACATAAATTATATTGTATGTATGTGAATACAGGCATTATATTGCATAAGAGAAATTGTACGTAACATATTAATAATGCACATATACAAAACTATTTATATATGGAAGCTTATATTTTACCTTTACTTGTATATTGGTAATATTTCACATAGTTAAGCAATGGATTCTGTTAGAATAAGCACAATTGTATGCTTAATCAGGTAACTGGAAAGTTTTGTCGTATGCTGTATTAGTGAAAAGAACTATGGTATATACCGTATTATTTTATAAAAATAAATTCTATTATTATTAAAATTTAATTATATATCATTTTTTGGTAATTTGATAATTCAATAAATGTACAACAAAAATAATATAATTTAAAATAATATATTTGTAATAGTTATATAGATTTTCGGAATAAGACAGTTTATTGTTAAAACAAATGAATATCAGCTATTTTATCAATATAAAAGAATGGAAGATAAATGTATTCTTCCACAAAATGAAAGAGTATAGTAGAAAATTTGATATCTATTTTCAATAAAGATTTAATATGTGCTATTTATTGCATGTAAATAATTTATAATACATTGAATTTTTTCAGCAAATACGTAGTATTTATATATTATTTTAATAAATATTAAAACATAAACTATTATTAGAAGGTAAGTGTATTTGTAGAGTCATATAATGTAAAATTTTTTTGTGTAGTTTATAATATCAGAGCAATATAGTACATTACAAAAAATAAAAAGATATAATCAAACATATAATCAATATAATATAATCAATAATATATATATAATCAAACTTATTACCACAGTGATAAGATAGTATAGTAGTAAATGGAAGTTTTGAAAATTTATACGTTTGAAGTATTTAAATATTTGATAAGAAAATACTTGTCCTAACATTGATTATCTCCATTCATCCAAAAATATTACGAGAATCAGAATTCTGTAATTTTAACTCTTTGCACTGGACAATATAGTTTATAGAATTATTTTTAAAAATATTTTTTATAATATTTATTTTAAATATTATTTTAATAATATTATTAATTATAATATTTATTTAAAAGTATAACACCATCGTTACTATTCAATATAAATAATGATGTGACATCGAGTATACGTACTAAAAAATATTGTGACGGGAGCAAAAATTCGGGACGGAAGGGAAGGCATGAAAACGCGCGGAATGGTGTAGTAATAAAGTAACAAAGTCATATCATAAGTAGGCTAGATAAGATAAGCCGATAGAACCAACAATTAACATTCTTTTCTTATTTTCTTTTTTTTTTTCTTTTTACATTGTAGAATATTACCAAAATTTGCCAAAATTTCAAAACTGAAGAAATGTACGCATTTTATTTATTTATTTATTTATTTTATGAGAATATAATAACTGTGTTTTAACTTTGAACTGTGTTATTATGACTAAAAAAAAGTGTTTCAATAATTAGTAATTGTGTGTGTTATTTACAAAATATTACAGATAATTATAAACGAGCAAAACATAATGATTTTATATAATCATTAAATAATCAGTAAATAAACTATTGTACAAGGAGAAAAAATAAATATTATCAAATGCTGTGCAGAATATATGCAATGCTTATCTCTTTATTAAGATAATCAACTCTTTTATTTAATATCATGGTTCAGCAACGATTTCCAAGTTTTGATGGTAAATATATATTGTTTATTATTTATCTATACTTTAGTATTCAATGAAGATTTTCATTATCCAATAATGTTAATATATTTTAAACAACATAAAATTAATTATTGTATTTATATAATGTATAAAATTAACAATTCAAAAACTTTGTGTTTAGGTGGACGAAGTGGACGCCGTTTTGTAATAACTCTCTCAGTTGGCACAATCATTGGCTTTTTAACAGCATGCCTGCTTTTTTCTTCTACTGGAGAAGTATCTAATATATTTACACGAATTCCTGGGAGTTCTGCTCTGATAAGGGATCCGCATCATTATTCAGAACTCGAGCCAGAGGTATTACTTTTTTATACTTTAATCATTTGTTTTATGTTATTATTTAAATGTATTATTAAAGTATAAGACAGACATATATTTTGTATATTATCTTAGATAGGGCCTGAGATAGAAGTGAAATTTCATAATGATAATGAAGATTTTCATAAAGGAGAAGATAAGGTAGCGCAAGTATTAGCAAAGAAAGTTCGTGTTCTTTGTTGGATTATGACTGGCCCAAAAAATCATCAAAGCAAGGCTCGGCATGTAAAAGCCACATGGGGAAAACGCTGTAATATTCTTTTATTCATGAGTTCTGCAGAAGGTATATAATGAAATATTAAAAATGATATTTTTATATAACCATTTTGTTTTACTTTATCTTATTTCTTTTTTCTTCATTTCAATATTTATCTGTTGTATAACAAAAATTCATCTCTGTAACAATAATCCATTATATATAACTTCTATGCAACAAGTGCAAGTAAATTAAATATATAAAAATCTATTTCAGTAGGGATGATTTCAAAGCTTCTTTTATGAGAGAACAATTTTTATAAAATAAAATTATAGTATATTTATATAATATCTAATTCTTTTCAGATCTAAGTTTACCCACTGTAGTACTGCCAGTAAAAGAAGGCAGAGATAATCTGTGGGCTAAAACCAAAGAAGCATTTAAATATGCTTATGAAAAGTACAAAGATCAAGTAGATTGGTTTATGAAGGCTGACGATGATACGTTAGTAAAATTTGTAAATTCACCTTCATTTACTTTCATTCCATAAAAATATTTTATATTATAAATTATATCTATATATCACAATTGTGATTCATATTTTAAGATTAGAGAGAATAACATATTTCATATTGGATATTTTGGTTAAACACATATGTAATCGACAATTCCAGGTACGTTGTGGTTGAGAATCTACGTTACATGCTATTGTCTTACAACCCAAATATGCCATTGTATTTTGGATGTAGATTCAAACCTTTTGTAAAGCAAGGATATATGAGTGGAGGTGCTGGATACGTAGTTAGCAAAGAAGGTCTTCGTAAATTTGTAACTGAAGGTCTTCCTGACGAAACCAAGTGTCGTGCTGATAATGGTGGTGCAGAGGATGTTGAAATGGGAAAGTGTCTAGAAAAAATTGGTGTTCGCGCGATGGATACTAGAGACTCGCATGGTCGTGGAAGGTTCTTTCCATTTGTGCCAGAGCATCATTTGATACCTAACCATGTGGATAAAAGTTTTTGGTATTGGAAATACATCTATTATGACACCAAAGATGGACTCGATTGCTGTTCTGATAGTGCGATATCATTTCATTATGTCTCGCCGAATATGATGTATGTTCTTGAATATTTAATATATCATTTAAGACCATATGGCATTAACCATGGCTTGGAGAATCCTTTGCCAGAAATGCCATATACATTAACCGAATACTAGTCTGTACTTTGTCAAAATTAGAATGTATGGAAAAAAAATATATATATATATATATATATATATATATATATATATATATATATATTCCTATATGCATTGCTAGTCTGTTCCAAGCATCAATTTGAACAAGTTGATAGCATGAATAGTATAGAACATTATATAGAATATAAAAACATGTGATAAATTATACTTCGTCATATTAACACGTTTATACGAATGTAATTTCAATATCAGGAAATTGTGGTCCTATTAAAATTTACAGTTGTACAAGATGCAATGACGTGTTGTTCTTTATATTAAATGAATAAAATTTAAATATATTTCTTTTTATTTTGATTTGTTCTATTCTGTTTTTAATAGCGAATGTAAATTGTTAAATACGTGTACGTTGTTGCATCAAGTATAACCATATAAGCGAAGGCTGCAAACACAATGAATAAAAATAGAGATGAGGCCATTAACCAAATAAAAAAGGAAATATACTTTGTTGAAAGTATTACTAGTAAGCATGATTTAGGAGACTAGATTACTAGATTAATTAAGAGATCTCAATAAAGTATCATAAAAACTTTCTATAAAAGCACAACTTAATAGATTAGTACCACAATACACCATTGCTGTGAATGCTTGCTTGTTGCTAGTCGCATTACTATGCTTTACGTTCTAGTCTCATTGTTAACCTCGTCACTATCAATTTTATTATGTTTGCTGCCTTGGACTATGTCCAATGTGCAAATAATCAAGGTGTACACATATATCCACACAATATCATGCTAAAATAACAAAGTAAATATCATAAAATCATTTTTTATATATAAGAATTAAAAATTACTATTTGCATATGTGCAGCTTATGCTGGTGATAGGAAAATAAAATAAATTTATTATAGGCTTCAACTGAATGAGGTCACTCTAAATTAAAAAAATATTATAATTTTTGATTTATAATTTTTGATTGACAGGAAGAATCGCATGTACAGGATACACACGTACATTTTGGTTGTTTATACATTGAACATAGTATAAGAATGAGGATAGGTATATATTGCAAGCATAGCAGAAATTTGCTAATCCTTCAGTCCAAAATTTTATTCAAGTTGGTACACTCTTAGGGATCGTGTTAAGCGTACCATATTGTTACATAACATGGTAACATATTGTAATTATTATCTAATGTATGAACTGAAAGATGTATACCTAATGTGAATATACATGCCATAAGAAATAAGACCTTGTTTTTAATGGTAACACTATCCTTGTGTGTAAAAAATAACTCACTCAAGATATAGGCACCTTTCTAGAAGCTCATTAATCATTTATGTATTACATCGGATAATATGGAAAAAAAGCTTGCGAACATCTTTTATACAATTTTTCATAGATTGTGTAATATTTTGGTCACCGATATGTTATCACATGTACTTGCGCACACAACTTATGAATATCAGTACAATAATTAAACTTTAGAACATTAGAGAACATTTAACAAGGCACGCTTCCACTATGCTTGCTATATAAATTTAAAACACGTATATTGAATATATATATAATATATATATATATATATATATGTATGTATGTATGTATAGATATATACACATAAAACTATATTTCGTAATATAATAATAATAATAATAATAATAATAATAATAATAATAATTAATAATAATAATAATAATAATAATAATAATAATAATAATAATAATAATAATAAAATAATCCCAATAATGACATTGCTACCCAGGTAATAAATACTATAGATACAGTGTGAGTGTGGGCGTGAGTAAATTAACCAATTAGTTAGGGAGTAAGGTTTCTATGTACAAGTCATATTTGTACTATGCGACTGACGCAATTGGCCACCATGGCTCCACTCAAACGAGCCCCATATTCTCTCTTTGTCTTTTTAGCTGCAAAAGAAGACATTCTCTCGCATTCTCTCTCTTTTGTTTCGTTCACACAATCATACATACATACATACGCGCGCGCGCAAATCACATACACACATTTCTTTATGTTCGTAAACATTCTTTTTTTCTCCCCCTCTCATTCAATTATCTAATCTCGGCGATATCTCACTTCATAAATTATTTAAAAACAATATTTTACACTATAATGTATGTATAATATATCAGAGGTCACCTAATTCGAATAAAATTTGTCAAACAGCATCGAAAATCTGCGCTAATGGGTCTAGGAAACATGATAACAGCGACCCAATTCCGCGCGAGCATAATATATAATTGTCATATTTTATCTCACGCCAGGGGCTTATACGAGGCATTATAAAAACGAAGTTCTCCCTTCCATTTTATATTATCTATATAAAATTAAAAAACAACGTAATATCATTTTATATTACTTCGTCGTTATTACTAATAAAAACTTTGTACAAAATTCAATTTACAATTAAAAACTTGGTTACATAACATTCTAGAGATTCTTCTGATTTATAATTGAACTATCTATCATCAGCAGAGAGGCGCTTTTGCAAATTATCTTCCTTATATATCCTCTCTTTCTCATTCCTTCACGCTTCTTTATTCACATTAATACGCTCCTTTACAAACAACACACATGTTATTTTTTTGCATAAATATTATCATTGCTGGCATGGTCACATTGATTTTATAATTTCTTTGTTTTTTCCTTTTTTTTTATCACATTTGTAAACATAAATTACATATCTATTTCATCTGTGGGCTATAATAGAAAATTGTAAAGGGACTTATCATGCTGTGGATTACTCGGCCTGTTGTTTACAATCTGTTATTTATAATGCATTACTCTATATCATTCTTTAAATATTCCTTGTAACAAAGCCGCATTCCTTCATACTATGGTTTCATTAACAACTGGTCGAAAAACCGTTCCCAGTATTCGAACGATATCTACATTCCTAATGCATGAGAGAAATTGCCCATATGGAACCAATTGCTCTCGTAAAGCCCCAAATGACATTATAATAAGAAATGCGTGAGAGAGGTGCACATGCTGCACTATAAAGGGAGAGGGTGAGGGTCAGACGAGAGCTGCCGCTGCGTGGTAGAGCTGCATGAGCGCCTGTACATGCACCGGTAAACAAGATAATCGATCCTTGGTATTTGCATCCATTGCGAGCCATGATAATGCGTTATATCCCTCCAGAACATACCTAAAAATTAACAAAATAATAATCGACGAATTAACGAAAGCTTTTTTATATATATACATATATACAAGTTCTATATCGAATATCTGATATAAACCTGAGTACATCGGTGGTATACTGTGAATCAAGTGGATGAGCAGTGAGTGCACTTTGTTGTTGTAAGAGGTCGTCACTATTTTGCTGAATTGAGGGACTGTGAAGATGTAAAGCATTTTTCAAAAAAACTGGACAAACTCCCTCAAGATGTGGACAAGCTGCCCAAAACCATGGTGGCATTCGTCCTGTTGGTGCAGTAGATACTAAATAACCAAGAGCAAGTGGTTGTTGTAAAAGTGTACCAACTTCTTCTGATTGTTCAGCAACGGCTACCTATAATATAATATTTTAATAATAAAATGCATAGATATAAAATAGGAAATGTTAACTTAAAGTTAGTAGAACGTATATTTATTTACTTACTCTGGATGTATTACTGCATTGAAACGGACTACCTGGCCCATCATGATTGCCTAATCCAGAACCCCCACCGTCTCCTCCTAATGGGGATCCTTCAGGCCGATGAGGACTTCCACTAGGACTTTGACCACCACCTGCACCTGCCTCAGGCCATACATTGAAAATATCATTAAAATCTCCCATGCCTTCCATGGCTTCTGGCATATCATCATTCAAAGCAGAAAATAATTCATCATCTCCTAATTCTGGTCCATTTATATGTTGTTCTTGAAAGGCAGTCTGGGATGACTATAAATAAAGTCAATATAATAAATAATATCAACTATACGAAATGTGGGAAAGAAATCAATTTCTCATAAACAAATTTCCCTCCAGTTACCTGAGTAGTAGCCGACGTAGGAAAGACAAGAATATGAGTACATGTAACATCTTGTGGTGTGGATAATTGGCAGTTTACTGATGCTTGGCTAAATCTTTCATCGGGTGTAAATTGATCAGCCATCAATCTGAGAGTAGAATCAGGTTCTAGAGATACTAAACATGCGCTGAGTACACAGGGCGCTGCTGATGGGTATAAAAGACTACACTGTCCACATATTTCTTTCAAATGTTTCGAAGCTTTCAAAAGAGCTTTTCTAGAAAGTAGCCAACTCCAGCCTTTCAATTCTCCATGTCCTATACGTCCAACACGACCTACAACTAATCTCCACGGTTGCACCTAGAAAAAAGTCCTACGTTCTAAACAAGGAAAAGAAAAGCATGAAACAAGACATTCATCTTGTTTGGATACTTACACCTTGAGACATCACACCAAGGATAAAGTCCATAAGTTTTTGTAATCCAATTCTTCTGGCAGAGGCACGTTTTCTTCGTTTCCTATTAGGTATATCAATATTAATGGTAGCAGTTTCAAAGATCTCTCCTCGATCGTCCGTTGCCACGGCCAATAACCAGGATTGATCTTCACTGAGGCAATAACTCAAATACAATACAGCACACTCCTCTGGTCCAGCAATTCCAAATGATTCCGGCGCTTCGCTTTTTGCTCGTAGAGGAGCCAATACATAGGCTGGTGCGTACAGTCGGTACGGTGCTTTGTTCCGTTCCTGATGTGGAGTTGCAAGAGTATTACTATATGACTGAAAATGATTGATTCAAAGCCTTTCTTATTCATTACTACTTTCGTTAAAAGTTTCGAAACGTGTTATACAATCGAAAGCGAAGAGAAGCTTTAAACAATATGAAGCCTTACATCTTTACTTTTCAGGAATAGATCTGCGGCGGCTGCGGTACCAAAACCAGTAAGACTCTTTACCGTGGAATTATGATTCAGCAAACGACGTCCTTGTAGAAACACATTTAAAGCCAAAGCTCTCATTTCATCTTGTATCTTTCTTCTTTCTCTTGCGCGACCTAATTCCATTATACTTTCCAGTGATATTAACTACAAATAAAGAATGTAAAAGTACAGTTTGATTAATGTAATTCTTGAAGTAATCAGGCATTATCTATTTTTGTCATTCGATACTATATGCCACAAATATTACCTGAACATTTATGTTAGATCTAATATTTTCAGGCATGCTATTCACTGCAGCAGAATATGCTCGTAACAGGGCTAATATAGCAAGCCGTCGCCGATCAGAATCTTCAGGTCCTCCTAAAGAGAATGGTTCAACTAAATAAACAACAACAGCTGGCGGTTCAACTTCCTCTTCGTCAGGACCTATTGTCGTTGTGGAATTTCCAGTAGACATTTGCGAAGTCGGTGTAGTATTGCCGATATTTGTATTTGGATTTGATGTATTTGAGGGAGTCTCGCTTCTTGGGTTTTCACTTTCTGCAGATATTGTTATGATTACAATTTTATCGTGATAAAATATGATTAAATTACGAATATTTCTAATAAATTGTATACATACCAACAGATTCTGGCTTTGTTGTCATCACGTCAGGCGTTGCTGGCATTGTATCAGTAACAGGAGCAGTGGTTTGCTGTTGTTGCTGTTGTTGCTGCTGTTGTTTATTTGGTAATTGAGTATCACCAGGATCTAATAAACTTCGATCTTGTATAACCTGTGTTAAATATGGTGCCAGCCGATGATTACATACTTGAGCATACAATCGCAATAACTCTCCTATTCGATTTTCACCAAGAAATTTAAACCATTCGTCAATCGGTTGCTTTGCTAATTTTTGTGCTGCTGATTTACCAACACGAAGAATCCCATCGCGTAATACCTTTGAAATGGGAGTGTGTCTCCCTAATCGACAAATCTAAGAACGAAAAAGAACAAATATATATCATAGTATATCATGTATTCATTTTAACAATATCACACACATATAAGAATAATTTTTTTAGATTTAGAAAACAACTTTTACGTACTTCGTAAGTTGTTGAAAGCTCACGGAAAAATGACTTGACTTTATTGACTACACAATCGCTATCTGGTGCAACCACAACATAAGCAATATCCCTCGGGCCAGCGTAAGGTTCTAACAATAGTTTCTCCCAATAACCAAGAGCATAAGGTGATAACGATAACCAATCTCTATCATATCCTACAACCAGTGCAGGTATCGGTTGTGGTTCACATCGATCGTCCGTTCCACGTCCAGCCAAACGATGAAATTGCCTCCAAGTAAGAGGTCCAGCAACAGTATAAGGTGCTTCCCACATTCTAGTAGTACACTTTTTCTGTACGGCATCTTGCAGGAGCGGCTGTAGGGCTCTCATCATTCGCACAATATCACCGCTACACTGAGGACCGCGAGCTCTGAGAAAGACCCAACGATGTATGCCATTAACACGATTAGTTCTTTCACTATGTGTACTATCGATCTTTCCCTGATCTAATGCTGCGAGTGATACCTCATTGCCATCATTAAATTCTAGAGTATTCACCGTTGGTGCAAGCATTGGATAACTTTTCATGCTAGCGTAAATTCTTGCCGCTCTGTAAAGACTGCTCGCAGAACTCTGTACTAGCAAGCATTGCTCTCGAAGTAATTCCAAGACATTCGGAGGAATAATATCTAATCCTTCAGGTGATTTACCTCCACTGCATGCAAGTGCAGCAAGCGATCCTTTCTTTTTTTCCGCTGGATCCTCAGCAATTCCCGTTATTTCCATCTCGTCTTCATAAAATAATCCTGCTTTATGAGCTAGTCGCCTATTTACCACAGCACTAAAACCACAGCTGCACCTAATTTGATCGTCATCTTGAATCAGAGCACTACCATTTCCCCAAGAGTTCGTTAGATAAACACCTGCATCGGCACCTTTTATATTACCAACAACTTTCGGACCTGCATTACATACACATAGACTGCAACTATCGAAATTATGATCACGGAAAATATTCAATGCTGTATCACCCAACAGTATGTTCACCACAAGAGAATTAGATTCCGGTGCACGAGTTGGCCCTGGTGTGTCTGCCTCGATACTGTTTAGATTTTTATTTAAATATGAAGATGTTGTGGAAGTAGCTGGGCTCGGTTGGTCATATGGTGGTGGCGGTGGCCTACCCGGAAGAGTAGTCGTACGATATGGAGCGCCTAATGGCGCTGGACTTGGTGGACAAGGTTGTTGTTGAACGGATCCGGGTCTAGACGGTGGAAGAGGTTTTTCCGAATTGATGGAAGTCGAACTACACTGCCAGGAAGGTCTGTACACGCAGTGCGATGGCAGTGTAACGGGTGGAAGGGACTGGCTAGGTAGATTTGTAAGTGGAGCATATTTGGAAGAACCAACCATCTTGCAAATGGGAGCTGGCTTGAACACGTATGACCAATCATCGATTGGTTCCTCTTGCGGAGATCCCATATTAGGATAGATATCCGGGAGATGCCTGAGTGGACGTTGCGGAACGGAGAGATCGGTTTGGTCCGTAAGCGGATCGTTTAACTGACATGGCGAAGCTACTGGATTATGCTCCAAAGACGGTGGTGTTGGAAACATTTTGGACAGTTCTTCTGGTCGTAATACTCCTACACCACGATTATTATGCTTATTTGTACCGTCTATCCTTGTCTCTTCGTGCATACCACCCGATTTATTAGAACCAGGTGGTGTTTGTACTTGAAGCTGATTTAAGTTCTGAAACAATTTTCAATATTTTCTCATAAGATACAATGACTAAATTATAATTATGTAGAAAAACAAAATATACTTACAGTCTCGTCACTTGAAGTGTCAGGATCAGAATTATCAAAAATCTGTTCCAAATCCTTATAAGATGCTTGAAGACCTTCGCTAGTAAATAAAGATCCTGGTTTAGGTGGATCATCTCTTTGCCGCCTTAATCCATCGACATTTGTATTATTCTCTTCCCCCATTGCATCGAATTCATATGGATCCGATCTTCTTCCGATACAATCACTCTATACGACATTAAATAAATAAAATAATGAATTTGCGACGATAAATATTATTTAAAAAATCATATAATTAGAAGACACATACAGTTGTTACGTTTGGTTCCTGTTTGATTTCTAGTTTTGGTGCTTGAGGTTGTAAAGCTTGCAAATTCATTGGTGGATACAAAGTGTTACTTCGAACATTAGTTGGACCACTCGTTGGACCTTTAAAACGCTTGACAGGATGGTTTAGCCAAGCTTCTTGTGTTGAATAATCATAAAGCCAAGACAAGGGTTGTTCATCTTCTAAAAGAGCACCTTCATATTCTCTAGAGGCTAAGATTGGTCGTTTTAGTGTTTGCCCAGGTAAAGGACTATGTGCCTGATTATTACATGCAGAAGATGCCGATTTTGGACCTTGTGATGGAGTTAAAGGAGGGGCAGTGTTTGTGTGACTGGGTGGTGGTTGTGGGCTGAGTGTAGGCATCGTTGGTTCTGCTGGTGGAACTGATGCAGGCTCAGAATGTGGGGTTGGAAGTGGAGATGGTGCTGGCGAGCCTGGTGATCCCACTGATGGAACTGGTAGGCAATCTCCTCCAGTAGGTGGACCTCTTGAATAAGATGGTGGTCCTTCTGGTGGTGTACTTGGTGCTTCTACTCTGCTCAGTACGGACCTATTTTATTTTAAGAATAAATATAATAATTAATGTGAAGAAAATATAACTTTCTAAAAAAATATAAAAAGACAATGTCATAAACATCTTTTGATTTCTCTTTTTTTACAATTATTTTTCCTATAAGTTCATATCTCTATGCAATATTACATGTTTTTAAGATTATAAATAATCACAAAATTATTATCTTTATATATACATACACAGACGGGATGACTTAACGTCAGCACTTAAAATATTTTGCATTTAAAACAAACAATGGATTGAAGCATGTTAAAACATAATATGTTAATGTATCTATTGCCTATATATTAATAGTATGTATATGATATATAATGGAAATTATATAAACAATATAATGATGAGTAAATTTCATATTTTGTTAGCAACATGCATATGATATACTAATAACCATGCAGATGTTACATTTTTACAAATAAAGTATCTAAAAAAGAAAGAAATGTATTAAAAAATCGAATACGTTATAATTAAATGATTGAAGGTTTCATGTATGAACACCCAAGTATAAATTATATATAATGCTATTATTATAGCAAGCCATGCGAATAGAGTATATGCAATTCAGTGCATGATGAATAGGTACAAAGAATATAAAATTTTTACATGAAAACCTCATTTATTTTAAGATAAATAAAGTCCATAAAATTAAATCACAAGTAAAAAAAAAAAAAAAAAAAAAAAAAAAAGAAAAAAGGCTTTATATCCAATTCGTTTTGCTTTTGCTGTGAATGTGTGTACTTACTAATTGATTTATTTTGTATGCCCATTTTCATATATTTTCACAATATGTTTATATAAAAAAAATATGCTAACCTTCTAAACAATGATACAATTTTTTTCGGGGAAAACTGCCTCTTCCATATTATTAAAAAGATGATATATTGAGAGTATCCAGTTTCAGCATATTAGTTATGATTTGAGTGCTAAAATTAACACACATGCCTGAAGAAAAGCAATCGTCGTATGAAATCAATTATTGTATTATAGTGCATTAAATTCTGTTACTTGTATGATTATATATACATACATATGCATATATATACGTATACATATACATATTATATACATATACATATATATATACATATATATATGACAGAGTTGATGGAAGCAGTGAATTCAAGGATGATGTTATGGTCTCTTTCGACCATATGCAATTATTGTAGTGCACGATAATATGATACAGCATAGATTTCTGTATATCGGGGCAGAAATTACCCACCTGGGGGCACTAGCAGGGACAGAGGGGCAAGCATCCCACTGGGTGGTAGAGCGTCGATGAAACGGTACGACCCTCCGTCCACCTTTATCTACTCTCTCCCTCTGAACCTGTGAGGAGGCCAGGCCCTTCCAACCCCCGGGGTTGGTATACCTGCAACCGATGTGTTTAACATCTTGTTTCTTTCCTTTAGAGATATATTATGATCTCATTGGTTCCATAGTGTCCTGAAGCATAACTTGTATCAAAAAGTTATACCTTATACGCTGAATCGATACCATAATATCAGAAATTTGAAAAAATGTTTATTATTCAATATTTATTTTTTTTATGTTACCAGAAAATTTCCTGATATGTACAATCCGAAATATATATATAAAAGAATTTATAAACATCTATCATATATTTCTTTATCCTGTATAATTTTATAAAAATGTAAATTTACTTGAACAGGTAAAAGTTGCACTTAAGCCCTTTCAAAGAGCTTTATCTTACATGCACA
Source organism: Vespa crabro (assembly GCF_910589235.1). Taxonomy (NCBI): domain Eukaryota; kingdom Metazoa; phylum Arthropoda; class Insecta; order Hymenoptera; family Vespidae; genus Vespa; species Vespa crabro. Next base: position 7,519,579 of record NC_060965.1, read on the forward strand.
CATTGCAGAAGCAGCCATTCAAAACTACTATCTGCATTTTAACATTTCCACGATCTACGTTTTATAAATTATGCTCTAACATGCAAATAGAAATGGCTCTATCATTGACATTGTCAAGTATACTTGTAATTCACAGTTACTTAAATTTGTTTATCAGCATACACAAAGTAATACTTTTTTACTAAATTAAGAATTAAAGTTGTTATTTTCTATTAATTTGAAAGTGTTATAAAATTAAACTAACTCTTTAAAAATAAAAGAATTCTTTAAAAAAGAAAAAAAAATTTAATTAAAAAACCATGAGAAACCCTCTATTATATATTTACTCATATTATTAATACAAAAATTTTCAACCTTTTCCATTGATCATATATAGTGTAGATTTAAAAAATGATGAATAAATATTACTTTGTGTATTATATTGTATAATACTGACACAGTCAATATAACAGAACCGACTAGTGTAAGTCATGCTTCAAATAAATCCTAAAGATACATTTAAAACAACAGTACACCTTTGATATCATACGAATAATAACTATGTAGAATCACACACATTTTATAACATTGATTTGTTATAAAAATAATCGATCTATTAGTAATATATTTTCTTCATATCTAATTTATTAAAAATAGATATAATAATCATTTATAGATTTACTCAAATTCTAATATGCAAAATTGTATTACTTTCTTTATGTATGTCGATATATGTTGCACTGTCACAAGTTTAATAAGATTCAAGTTCATTATAAATATAATTTATAGCGCATAAAATTGAATAAAGAAACAAACGAAGGTATCATATTATTGATACATGTTTTTATAAACGATTAGTTTATAAATTATAATACGCATGGAAATGCATATATAACTAAAATGACATCACTTTATTGCCTTTATTGGTAAATTTATCATATGCAATTAAAGAATTATTTTACTTACTTTGAGCAAGTACAGGAAGCCTTTTGCATTGGTTCAACAAATGTCCAAGTTCCAAGTTCTGTGGAAGATTCGGTCTTGGAAGCAGATACTGGTGAGCTTAAAGTACATTCTGCCCATACGCGTTCTGGTAATTCTGTAGCAGCTCCAAAATCTTGTTCAGTTGCAAAAGTATTTTCACAACTAATAGGACTATTTGGTGGTGACAGTGGAGCTCCCGATGGTGTATCATCCATATCCGTAACTAATACATAACAGGAAGGATAACGCATGCGTACACCGCCAACAAGAACTTCCACAAGTGGTGGCAGTCCTGTTTCCGTGTTATTACTATTAATTGGATAGAAATGTTTCCATTCTTCGAGAAGTTGACTATCCATACGTCCAACTTGGCCTGTTAAAGTTCCTGCCAATCCATAAGGAGCCAAGATCACTGTGACAAGAAAATCTTAAATAAAATCTGTGTACCAATTTCATAAATAATTTTTTTTCTTTATATTTACCCTTAACACCAGATTGAGATGTTTGAGTGCGCTGCAAACATGCCCTAGTAAGATGTCGCACTGCAGGATGTTGTCTAACATCCACGCTTGCACATACAGTGCTTTCACCATGCACAAAAAATGCAAACGAAAATGACAAGTGACTGCTGCAAAATGAGAAACGAAAAATAATATTCAACGAAGACTGGTCGAAAGCGTTTACAAATGTAACAGGAACATTATATTCAATGAAAATATAAACATGTACCTGCTACAACGATGTTTTTCAAAACCATCATATGGTTGCACAAACCACTTTCCTAATCGAACAAAGTCACGTGATAGTAAGCACCGTTCGATCAAATTATGAAGAGCTTTAAAGAGAAGAGACCGGCATTCGTATGACAAACCACTTTCCCACGATCCTTGCTCACTTTCTGTAATAAACGATAACAGATTATTAGTTCTGTATATGATTAACAAAATCAAAGAATATGATTTGCGGCTATTATTGTATGTAAAACTACAAATACGAATTTAATTTACAATCTCCATATTTATTTTCAAATTGAATTTAAAGAGCAATAATGAGATATCTATATCAACATTATATTGTTATTATTTTGCAAAATATGAATACTTCCATCACACAACATTGAAGCGATATTGATTATTTATGGCGACACTATACGCTAACTTTTACGTGTAAATATCGCTTTCACTTCAATCGCTTGACAGGCTTCGAACTCGTCTCCGGTACCGCGCCTCGACTCCTTTTACTTTGTAATACTGTACGCGTTCGCTCCTAGTTCAGCATTTATTTTTTGTTATAAAATCATCTATACTACCTATAATTATTAGATGCTATTCAATCGTCGATAATTCTCGATATTATTATAATGGATATAAAGAATATAATTCAGAAGATAAAACTCATAAAGATTCGTAATTCAACAAATATGTAACTCTGATTGAATAATTACAGTGTAAATACAAAATATGCCCAACTTGTAGTATATCTTGCAGTCAAGCTTTACATTACGATTTTTTGTTATATTTCAAAACGAATTTCTATTATTCTGTTAAACGAAAAGTTCGTTGGCACGAAATTCAAAGGTTTGAATTACTCTCTTGAATTTTCGTGAATTTATGAACGATGAATAATTGCAAAAGAGTTCGAACGAAAGGATAGAAGAAATAAGGGGCGGTGTTTTAGGCTTAACGGTTTACAGTTTCACGATTCGAGTAATCCCGCGCACGGTACGCAACGGTGGATCTATAGGTTGCGTCGCAACAAGCTACAAGACAAGTGCATGGTTCAGCGACCCCATGCCGAAGAGAGCACACGATGCTCACAACGCCGCTCCGTTGCTCGATATTACCGCTTTCTTTCAACGTGTGTCTACCTTCTCTCTCGTCAAGATAGAAGTACTGCAAGGTTATAACGTGAATTAGTCGTGTCACTTAATTCGCAAGTTACATACTATATACATCAATGCGAAAATTCAAATTCTTTTACGCTTTCCTTCCTTCCAATCCTAACCATTTTTCTTTTCCTTCTTTTTTTTTGCTTTTTGAAATCATTTCCTTTCCTCTTCCCTCACATCTATCATCGCTTTCCTCATCATAAGTTTTGCAAACCGTAAATCAAATTTTTTAAAAAATAAATATATAAAATAATATCATTAACGTCTTTTCAAACTATTCACCGGTTGAATATATGTTTTGATTCTTCATTTTAAGGAGAATAAATTTATTTAGTCAAATAAATATATCAATAAATATATCGACGAAATTGAATTGTTCATTTTTCTCATTGTCAATCTATTTCGAAGAACTTAAAGAACACCGTTGTCTATCATCATGCTAAATTATATTTTTCGCCTTTGCTTCAAATGAAAACTTCTGAGAATCTCATCGTAGGACTTTTTCTCTCCAGAAAGTGACTTTCAAATCATTGTGCAGTGTAACACTTTCTAAACAAACAGTTTACGAATTGATCTAGTTAAAGTAACGAAACATTCAATATAATTTAAATGAATTATAAACAAAACGTTTTAAAAAGGAAGGAAGTCCTTCTTTAAAGGAACCAACGTTGTATTACCTTGTTTTTTGATACTGATAGAAAGTATTCGAAACTCATTCTCTATAGCTTTCCAATTAACCAACTACATATTGCGTGATACTTTGCTTTTGTTAATAAAATGAAACATCAGATCATTTTTATAAGTACTTCATTTTTTTAACATCGACCTATCACAAAATACATCATAATAAGGTCTAATGTTCTGCTGCCTTGTTCTTTTCAATATTACTGTTAATAATTATCCAACATAAAGAAGCTCTTGATATCCTAAATCATTTGTAATAAATTCTAAGATTTTTTAAGAGAAAATTATCTTAGTAGATATATCCAATACTCGTCCAAGGATGTTGTATTGCCTGTAAGACATTTCAGTACGAAATTCGTTTACTGGACTCGACCCCATGACGAGTTCTTTTTTCTGTTTAAATGAACGACAAAGGATTGACATTGGATGATGATGATGGTGACGGATAGTATCACATGAACGAATGAAGACACTCACCGCAAGCGATGAGCTCTGGCGAGACGAGACCAGAAAGATCGGGTTCCTCGCCGTACCAGAAGATCCAGAGTTCCTTGGCTGCAGTCAGAGAGAGTGGTGGAGGAGCTGGAGAGGGCGCGATGCCCAGTTCGAAGATGCCAGGGCCGGGTCCAGAGGCGGTTGCCGGGCCGCCGGCGGAGGCAGCCGGCGTGGCGGCGACCCGCCGCCACACGCAGAGAATGTCACCCGCAAGGCAACGCGAGAAGCTCGACAGTACCGGATCTTCGAGTGGGGTACCCCCAAAACCGCCGGCCACTTCGCCCCACACAAGCTTCCTCCATTTTATACCGCAGAGGTCCGTCTAAAAAAGGAACAAAAAAAGGAAAAAAAGAAAGAAAAGAAAGAAAAAGAAAAAGAAGATATATTAAATCAACTATTTTTTTTATAGAGATAAGGAAACATTTGTGATCGTAATACAGCCCCCATTCCTTCTCAGAGAAGTATGTATCAAGATACTAAGTATTCCTTATGAGGAAATAGATGGATGTTTGTTGAGTAAACAATTAACACCAAACCTATATTTCTTAAAAATATTTGATTTACAATGTAACAAAAAAAAATCCATGATGTTTATTTACATACATATATACATACATACATTGATTTTTCAATCTATATAAGGTTATATACAAATATCCCACGTGTTAGTTTCTAGACCGACAGAAATAATTCATGTTTCAATCGATACGATGGAACGATGGACGAAACGTTCCTTCATTAAACGAAGTTTTGCTTCGTTCTTTAAATTACATCCCGTATTTTCGAGTTTTTCCTAAACATCCGAGTCATTTTTTTTCAAAAATTTGCAAACATTAATCCATTCTAATCCCACAAAAACGTCGAAAGCGCCCTGTAGCGCTACGGACCTGTCAAGCTTTGCTGATCAATACAAGCAAGGCGACGTGCAAGGCCGCCCGCGTGGGTTCAACTTGGGGAACCCCTATGTGCCTCTCTCGTTCCATCCTTGTGAAGCGCGCCCACCACTGAACGTACCTATTCCCCACTCTTCTCTTTCGAAGATCACTGGACGGCGATCCTACGAACGCTAACCTCCTCCTCCTCCTCCTCCTCCTCCTCCTTCTCCTTCTCTCTCTCTCTCTCTCTCTCTCTCTCTCTCTCTCTCTCTCTCTCTCTCTCTCTCTCCCACCATCTCTGTCTGTCTGTCTGTATGTCTATCCTGCAGAAATTTCTGATTTCACGAAGAGTTAAACATTGAAAAGTTCAAACGTTTGAGAGCAATAACCTAACTATAGATAAAATTTATTTTAATATTTTTATAATCGTGAATGTCCGCTTTTCGATCGATTGATTGAATAACTCGTGACTCTTTTTCTCATTACATAAATAATTATAAGAGAACATATATTGAAGAAGAATGCATGGTGAAGAAACGAAACGTTACCTAATCCGTAAAATGAGTCGTAGTAAGTGTAAAACGCGTATCCTAACGTTCGAGGAAAGTTGAGAACCTCGAAAACGGCGGCTAGAGAAGCGCCACGCATGCGCTTTCCCTCGGCACTCGCTCATTTGTTTACATGACGGTAAAACGATTACGCCTGCGCACCGGTCTTCGAGCCGCCGATTCAGTGGTGCTCAATCACTGTTGGGGAATTTTCATTGACGAAATAATATATAAAATACGGTAAAGACTAAGGAAGAAGTAACCTTTATAGTTATGTGGTATATATATCGAATAAAACGTTGCTGGATTCTTGTTAAATATATACATTTAGAATTATGTACTCGTATGTATTCGCTTTTGTTTATGTCACACAGATTTTCCTATGATCTGTCATTAAAGTTAGTATATGATACGCTTATAACGAACGAAGTAAAATTAAACTGTAATAAATATAGAATAAATAAATATAAATATTTTTTTTGAGTCAAGGAATAAAATCGAACTAATAGTATAAAAAAAAAATTTTAAAAGATGTACTTATTGTTATCGGGCTCAAAAGGAATCGTTTCGTTTTGGAGTTGAGAGTGCAGACGATTAGAAAGAGAAAGATCGAGTTAACGAACTTCTAGAAGGGAAAGCTGTGGGAGAAGTCGAGACGAAAGCAGAGCACGGTCTCGTCCACGACCGCTAAAGAATAGAACGTTATATCTACTTGTTTACCGGTCGTTCATATAAAGTACCCAGAGACAAACTATCTCTACTCTCGATGCAACAAAATTATAGAATCGGTTGATTATAAGTTTACAGATTTCGATAAAAGAATTTATTATCTGAATTAAATGACACTAGAAAATCGATAAAAAATCGTACTATCTACGCTCTTGTTGAATGGTCTGGCAGCCATGTTTATAACGATTCTGCCGCTATTCGATTATATTTTGATAAATTAACAATGTTTTTAGAAATGTATGTTACGTAATACAAAAATGAAAATACATTAATTTGCGTACATACATATCACATTATAATCATTCCTTATGAACTACAATAAAAGATTTTATTCGCTTCTTTTACTACATAGCAACGAATTTTTTTTGATTTCACCCTCAATGAAAAATTATTTAAGTATGTATCAGGTTGAGTGCGTGATACAAAAATGAAAATACATTAATTTACATTTTACATTATAATCGTTTTTTTTATAAACTACGATAAGATTTTGCTTCGTTCTTTGACTACGTAGCAACGAGTTTCTCTTGATTTGGTTCATTGGAAAATTCACGAACAACGAATAATACGAAATTTACCGATAAAAATGTTTACTTTACTGTTTAACGAAATTTATACTATCTTCTTAATGATAGCGTTTACAAAATTTATCTAACGTACTATAGAAATATATCTAGTATCTAATGTAGGGAAAGAAGGTTATTAATAAATCTTTAACAACGTAACTAGAACTAACGTTTAAATTGATAATTATAATTCAACTATTTCACGTTTCCCTGTGTTTCTCTTCCAGTTTTTTTTTCGACGGATCGACGGATTGACGGATGAGAATACGCAATGGACCGAATGTTACTTGATAAAGATTATGTATGCGATTAAACAATAATTTATATATCCTCGAAAATATAATCACAAATCGTGTTTTGATTCTATTTATAGATTGCAAAATAAATAAATGGTAATGAGTCGATGCACTCATTTCGCGATTACTCACAATTATGCTTCTATATCACAATGATTAAAATGTGTCTTAATCTGACCAACAGAAGTATTCCCAATATGTTACAATATAAATAATCTTATAGAATACAAAGAAATCAAGCCTAATATTCCACTCATCATTGTCATTCAAAATAATTCTTATATATGAAATTGCTACAACTTCCAATTCAATATCTCTTAAAAAATGAGTCCCGTACTTGTCAACGACATCTGACATAACCTCACTTTTTTCGTACGTTTTTCAGATATACACGAAGAAATTCAAGACATGAATCCGAAATAGTTTTAAACGAAAATTCATTAACTTCTGGGTTGTGTCTCATGGATCGAAAGACAAACAAATAAAGATGACAAGAACTGGGCGAGTCTTATCGTTCTCTCTCTCCCAACATCTTTCCTTTCTATCCCTCTCATCAAAGCAAAAATCTTTGTCGATCGAACGATCTAAGATTCGTAATAAGATAAAGAAACAACACGGACAATATTTCATGAGAAAACAAAAGAAAAGGGAAGAGAAAAAGAGAGAGATATTCGATCGAGCTGAATGTTGTGTATTGGTATATGCCATGAATATAAGAAAAATGTGTTGCGTCTGTTCTCTTTCCTCGGTGTCATGCACGGCACGCACGATGAGGAGGAGCTGAAGGAGGAGGAGCAGAACGACGCGACGAGGACGACATCGATGTAACTACCTTGGCGCGCGCGCGCGCGCACTAGTGGTGCGTACACCACTATCTCTATTTATCTTGCACCCTGTATGTGCAAAACTAGTTGAGTCGTAGAGGGAGGACCAGGAACAGAAAGAGATTGAGACCCTCGTGCGCGCACGCTTATCACGAAAAATTACATGCATTTTGTGATATATATATCAGAGAAAGAGAAGAGAAAAGGCCCAGAAAGTAACACACACGGAGTCATATATATGCATAAGTTTTTATATATTTGTGTATATATGAAATACATAATGTAACATACACACATATATACACATACCATACATAGAGCGTAGAAAGACGTGAAGAGTTTCGCGCGTACGATTGCAAAAACGAGCGAGATTCATGGTATATCTCAACAGTAAGGAGGGATTCCTAGGTGTTTCGAGAGACGTTGGCACGCGAGAGGGGAAGCGTTACGGACTTTCGAGAAGCACAGGGGAACAACACAACGGACTGACACAGTTTTCGTTCTTTCTAAGACGATCGTAGCGACTGCTCGAACTTTAGCTTCTACTCGACTACGTCTTCCTACATCTCGTTATTTTCGTTATCCAAAGCTGCAAAGAAAGCAAAACAAAAGCAAAAAATACAAATGTAGCAACTAAAGTAACAATAGTGGTTGCTGCTTTCCCGGCACCCTTAGTAGTTTTTCATTAAAGATTAGAGGAGTTTCTCCCTTTTTTATTATAGAAAATGGAATTCCTACTCCAACGCAACAATACGATGCAATATCTTAGCAATACGATGAAAAATAAGAAAAATCCGAAGTAAAAGAATATCGAAATAATTCATTACATGTTAACTTTTAGAACAATAACGACAACACCCGAAAATTGACCGAAAGCGACATTACATCCTATCGTACAAAACAAACTCCCAATCTTTCTTTTTCGTTCTGACGGTCGCACACGTACGAATGACATGTATCTGCCATACTTGTACGTAAAAGTGTATACATGTATCTATATACTCGTACGTGCGTACTGAAGAAGTACACACTTCTTCCCGACGAGGACACGCTCTTATGTCGATAGAGAAAAGAGAGGTAGCATATATGTAAGGGCGTATGTTATGTAGGGAGAGAGAGAGATAGATAGATAGAGAGAGAGAGAGAGAAAGAGAGGATAATGCGATGCGTTACAAGATGGGATATACGAGAGAAAGAGAGATAAATAGGTAAAGAGAGGGAGGGAGAGGGGGAAGAGAGAGAAGTCGATGTTCGATCGAGTAGTACTGCAGAGGGGAATTCCTGTCTCGATATATAGGTTAACACAACGAAGATTCGATTGCCAAAGGACATCTCGATTTCTTGTACGGAAGGAATCATGATTGCGGAAGAGCACGAGAATGCGAGACGCCGGCCGACGATCATTTCTGTCGCTGCAGATCTTCGGTAGTTGCGATAGCGATGATTTGAAGTAGAAAAGAGTGAGAATAACGGACGAGATTGTAAATCAGTCGTTGAGAACGGCGACTTCGCGACGTAGAGAGGGGGGGGGGAGGGAGAGAGAAAGACGATGACGGGTGATAGGATAGTCAATGACGGGTATAAAAGTGCAGGACCTCGAGTAGTATGATAACGAAGCACGAAAGAGACCAATGATGATGAATAAGGTAAGAGAGCAGGGTCATATATACGCGGCTAAGGAAGGATTTGGAGTCACTCACCAGTGCGAAGAAATTCGTGTGGCAGTCCTCCAGGCTGGCGCCGTTCGTTTGATGCGACGGATGCGTCATGGCTTCTCCATCGCACGCCTTACACTCATTAGCAACACTTCGCGACGCGACACGGCTCTCAGGCCCGAAAATCACACGGCGAGACCGCTATCATTCGAGAACATTTAAGTAGGGTTTTCACTTCTCAATGGCGACCGTAAAATGGCGGACGATGGGAAACAACAAGCGCAGCCGCCCGAGGCGACCCCTTACGATCAGTCCCGATATTTCTGCTGGTTGCTGCTGCCGCTGCTGCGTGCGCTCCGTTTCGTTTCTCTCTCCGACGGTCGACGATGAAAAATATGGCGGCGCTCATCAGGCATGCCTCGTACAGGATTCCGTTCAAAAGTACGTCCGCTCTATTTGCGGTCACTACGGTTAGTAAGAAAAACTCCTAATATGTTATTTTTTTTTCTTTTCAACACTTCACGAACGACATTTCCACTACATGTCAACCGGATACTTTAATCCGACCGTTCTTAACACTAGACACAGACACCAACTATGTGTCACCATCATTTCTAATTTATCTCTCTCTTTCTCTCTCTCTCCCTCTCTCCTCCTCCCTCTCTCTCTCTCTGTCTCTTTCTCTTTCTCTCTTATTTATATTCCTTTTCTATATCGGTTTTTCTTTCTTATTCACTTTTTTTCTTTATCGCAGACGACGAATGCACGTCGCGACGTTGCGCGCTTCGCGAGTAAGCTGAGTTCCGCTAACGATGCCTTGAAGCAGAATCCGAAGTTGGAAGCTACCAGGAAGTCTCTTTCCGCGAAAGGGTAAGCGGTCAATCGCTTTCGAACGAAACGTAATTTCGTCACGTTACGTCGCGCAGCTGGTCAACCGCCTGAGAACGGGCTGCGGCCATACTGCTCTCCTCTCCCACCTCCTTCGCTTGTCTCCCACTACTTACACAACGACCGAGCCTATCCGAGCGCGCAAATCGTGTTCCGATCGTCTACGACTTTTTAGGGCTGGCTCGAGTGACCTCCAGTGCCCTGTTCACAAAATTGGTCAGATACTGAATAATTTCAATGACCGATTTTATTCCATTTTTCGTATAGATTTTTTTGGAATTACTCTTATATTTATATCGGTTTTAATAACGATGAATGATGAATGAAAATCTATCTCTACAAAATTTTGAAAAAATGCTGAAAGTGCACTGACCCTTTTTTTTCTCACGAAATACGCGAGACATCGAGAAACGTAGCAATCGCTTGCGTCTACCTGTCAACACGGTATGTGGAAGACGTCCGTTCTCCTTTCTCTCTTTCTTTCTTTCTCTCTCTCTCTCTCTCTCTCTCTCTCTCTCTTTCTCTCTCTCTCTGTCTCTCTCTCTCTCACTATCGCGTGCGTTCTCCCTCTTCCTTTCTTTTTTTTTTCTTTTTTCTTTTTTCTTTCTTTTTCATTGCTTTGTTATATTCTGCTCACACACAACTATGTAAGAGTCCTCTAACCAGACGAGATGCGCTAGTAGAATGGAATATTTCGTGACTATATTTTACAATACATAAATCGACTAATTTATCAACTTATCGTTTCTTATAAAATTTGTCGAAAACTCTGCTCGTAATTTTAACGTCATTTCGATGTTAGATTTCTACATGGCCTAGAATCTAAAAAATATTATCTTTTGGCTCGTTGAAGTAAGGGGCACGTAGTTTTCATAGTACAGCACTGCTATCGTTCAGTAACGTACTTCACAAGGGTGCACTTGAGGGCACTACCATCCTATCGGTGGACATCGATCTCCTATTCCCTCTCCCTTCACTTCGTGCCGATCCTCCCTTCATCTAGTGTGCGACACCATCGTTACCACCTTCTACCCTCGCCAACGGGACGTCATATCGTCGACCGTTTTAGCAGGCTGCGCTTAGCTCTTTTATAAAGTACATACATGTAATAGAAAAATGTTGTTTAACACAGTAATATAACACGATAATCTCGACTTTGGGATATTGATGGGTCCCATGTAAAATCAATCGCATTGTCAACAAAAACGATTCCATCTCGAAATAGAATAGACATGTTAATGCCTAAGGGTTTGCTGAAGTATATAGAAGGCAGGGTGGGTTACATTGCTTCTCGATGTCCATGTACAGACTATAAAAGTTTTCGCAATGTAAGAGACTAAGATCTAGAGAACCGTTAGAATAGAACAACGCCTTTATGAAAGATAAAGGGACATTCTTCTACTTCGACGGCATAGCATATAATAAGACTACAAGCGAGAAATAATCAACTGATCTATACTATTTTGAAGCTCGAGAGAACTTTGTGATATAATAGAATTCTTACTAGCAATAGGATATCATCTATTATATTCTTTACGAGAAATGTATTTGTGTAGACTTTTTTTTTAGAAAAAATTTTTCCTAACTTGCGTCGAACAAAAATGGATCATTCCATTGCTATGCAAATAAATTAAAATCATTGTATGCACCGTATACCTGTTGAAATTGTTTCTTGATTCTAATTATGGACATGAACGTAACGTTCGTAGATACAATTGCAAAAAGGTAGAAAACTTTTCGTGATTTCTTCGAAAAAAACTGTAAATTGAATGACATTAATTCATTGCTAATTCATCTGTATTTTTGTTAAAATTAACGTTTAATTGACTCAACTTGTCGGACGATCTTTCGGAAGCTGAGTTAATGGTAACACGCTGCTTATCATTTTTCTTTTTAGATTTCTTCGATCAATAAAGTCATACGATCCACCTTCCGACGTAAATGAACGGATTGACAAAATCTGTGCGGGCCAACAAATCTCGACGAGAGACGAGGCGAAGCTCGAGGGCGGTCTTTCGCGCTTTAAAATCTTTGCAGCCTGTGCGGAAGAGTTCAAGCATTCCGTGCCAAATTCGTTGCTTTGCATAATCGAAACGGTCGGTGAGTATATATTGTCTTAACATTTGTTTTCATATGCCATCAAATTTTGCAATAGCTATTGCCTGACAATGAGTAGAAAAATATACGAAGATTTTCTTTTTATTTTTTTATTTTTTCCTTTTGTTTTTCTCAACGTCATATTGAAATGTATATATTTTGGAAAATTCATTCTAGAACATAAAACTATTTGTGAATTCAGCCTTCGTGAACTGAGGCTCACTAAATTTTTATTCACTGATATTTGTACTACTATATCGATACGATCCAATCAAAATCTTGTAAGATCTTACATCACCATTTTTATCTTTTAAAATTAATTTCCCGAAATTTACGAACAGAAAAATAATCAAACATAAATTAGCTCTTCTTCGAACAAGCTTCTTATGTATACAAATGATCAATTTGATTATGAAATACGTTTATATACGTTTTCATGCTTGATTAATAACGTACCGATGTATTTTCCTAATTAAAAATGTTTTCACATACATTTTTACGTATTATTCTATATCAGGAGATCTAAAAGAATTTTATCATACTCCGGTGGACACTGCCACACCGCTCGAAACATTACGAAGGATGCAGCTTCCGAAGAACTTACACGTACAATATGAATACCACCGTTTCCATCCTGGTAAACTCAACATTTCATCAATATACCAATATACCATGATACAGTATTTATTATACTACCATGTCTATATTGTGTACTTAATATTTGAAAAAAATGTGAGATTATTTAGAATACATGGTAACGATTGGAATGTTTTCTATAACTATGTATATATAGCTATGAACCATGCGCCGTTTAAACAGCTACTCAATCGATAATATTCTCTCAGATACAGACACGATGTTTGGTGGCAAGACGGCTTTTCCGCTCAGCTCGACTCTCGTCACTGGTTTGAAATACAAGAAGAAATACAAAGGTTTCAAGCTGGAGGATCCATTTTATCAAGAATATAAACGAATTAAATAAAATTGTACCATTTATATTTCGAAGAATTTTCGTATTATTTCCTATAGAGTTCGTATCGAGAAATGGATTACTTAATATATGAAAAAAATAAACGTGAAATTTTTTAGCCATACATATGTATATATATATATACTTTTTTTTTTCTTTATTATAAGTGAAAATATTTTCATAATAAGAATTATTTGTTAATGTTATATTATTGTATTTTGTAAGATTTGATTAAACATTATGTGGAAGAATCAGAAGGGTCTCTGTTATATTTCTATCAATAGAAAATCTGAAACTTATTTTATACTTAAATGTTAATAGAAGTATAAATATGTATTAGACATATCGGGGTCCATTACATCGATCGTGTAACACATAATATATATATGTATTTCTGCATCGACTTAATCGACCCATCAAATTCACATAGCGACGTGGTACTAAGCAACGAATGATCTTTCGAAAGGTAGGATGTTATTTGTGCAACAATGAAGTGCAAGGTACACGTATGTCAATGTACATATAAGTATCACGATATATTCAATTGAGAAAAGTGACCACTAAATTCCTGGAAAAACAAAATGCCTGGAATCGTAAGTGCCACTGGTCTCATCTCTGCACGTGTTCGACCTATTTATAGAAATAAACCGCAGGTATATTTATTCGACAACGAATTTCATTGGAATGTTTATTTTTAATTGCGCCTATCTTTAATTCGAGTTTTTTTTTCATTGGACGATGATAATTATTAGTTTTTTTATGAATACATTTATATTTTATATGTTAGTATGAAAAGTGAAATATTTCTAATTCTGAAACGCCTTGAAGACCGCAAAATTGTATTTTGGACATATGAGGTAGTAGACTGGTCACGAAAGAAAATCTTGAAGAGACGGTGGCTCCATCGTTCTCTTTTAACATGATGCTACCCTGTTACTATATTCTCCGTATGTTCGTAATTCTTGCAATGATCCACCTTATCTGAACATACAATTACGAAACATTCTTACCTTACTCGAAATGAATTACCAATAGAAAACATTAATAGAAATTAAAAATAAATTATTTCAAAATAATTTCATCTAATCCCATTTCTTTTGTTATATATTCTGGTTGTAAATGAAACAATCGATATAATCATGAGAATAACTTTTGCACGCAGCATGTAGAACTTTCAGGACATACAAACCCGGCACCCTTCGCCCTTCGACCTTACGCCGGCCTTTTTAATCCCTATTCTTATGGATGCTCCGTATTATGTAATCATCCTGTAGACAATGAAGCCAAAGAAGTGGTGCGTCGTGCGAAGGACACATGGGTAAAAAAAATGAATTTTATGAATTTATATATTTGTTTATGAGGTAATAATTACATAACCAAGACTTGGAAAATACCTTTAAAATATGGAATGATTATTTATATTTACGATGGTCATACGGTGACAATATTTGTTCCACTTTTCATTCTATTGCAGGCAAGCGAAGGTAAAGCTTTATTATTATCAGAAGAAATGGAAATGATTCGTGCTAGATTATTAGCTGCCGGCAAAAGAGATGTTACCGTTGATTCAGGAAATGTAGATATTAAGGAAATTAACGTTGACGCTATAACTGTTCCGGAAGAGTTATTCCGGAAATACACGGAGACCGATTCTCGACCTCTTACACCGGCACCTACTCTTGTTAGTGTGCAAGCAGCGACAATGTCAAGTCGTCCTATTCAAAACGATCCTTCAGCAATTATATACAATCCACGAGAACGCACTACATTAGTTTTGGATTTGCGAGCCAAATCACAGCCCCAATTGGTTTGTTAAACATTTCTCTTCCACGTGATTGTATTAATTTAAAAAAAAAAAATTGCATGACAATCCATCACACAGTGAATTGTACGTGTAATAGTTTATCGTACAACGATATATACTTATTCTACAATTTTATAATTTACTTTGATTATATGATTTCATTTAATTATGTACTTCGTTGAATCTCGCCAATCTCAATGTTTCATGTAAGACACGATGGTCAGTAAATTTGCCATCTTTTTTAGGACAATGAAACTTTCACTTGGCATGCATTGACTTTAGAAGTTCTACCAGTCCCTAGAAAGAGTCAGATCATCAGCAGTAAACCGTTATCTCGACGTCGATCTTTTGCTTCGGTAACACGTCCAGTACCATTTGTTCTTCCTTCTTCCTTGAATGCTGAAACCTGTGAAACGGTAAAGCTTTGTATATAATTATTTATAATTGATGTTAATTTAATAATTCATATTTCATTCATAAAAATGTATCATCTTAAGATCATAGACAACGATGTTAACAACAGCAGTGATGAACCTACGGTTGTACGAAGGCGAGGAAAAAAATTACGTAAAAGGAAATGCAGAAGAAATTCGATTTATGGACAACAGACGGAAGTTCGGGATCCATTTGAACCACCAGAAACACAGATCTCGCAAACTGAAAATGAATCCAGACGAGCTTCGTTAGTTTACATTTATATACATATACTTAGTATATATATATATATACAAAGTGTCCCAGCTAAGTGTTTACCGAAACTATTATAAAATATAGTGATTTTTTAAAAACGCTGAGGCAGGTCATTTTTATTCTTCTTTTTTTATTTTTTTTGAAGATAAAAGTAGCTTTTCATCATATATTTATCTATCAAGGGTCAAATGGCATATCATTTGAAAAATCTTTTAATTTTTTTTACAATGGTACTATTTTTTTTTAATTTTGAATCAATAATTCTCTAGTTCATGCATTTCGAATTTCAGGTTAAACATAACTTTCATTTTGTTAAATATTCAAAATGTGTATTGCTGAGTTCCATGCAGTAATAAAGTCTTTGTTCAATGTTACTCAATTCTACAGTACATCCAGTGTATTTTGGTGAATTTGTAAACTCGTATCTTCGGTAATAAAATTGTTGACTTACACTTCTTAAATAATTTGACAAAAGAGTTGTATTTGGATTTATTTGAGAGCTAGATTTATCCATTGATCATAGAAATTATTCAAAATGACTTTAATATGCCGGAAAAAGTGTGTTTTCAACACGATGTAACTTCTTCATACTATACAGCTCTAATATGACAGTTTCTAAACCATCATTTTCCCAATAATTTACACCTTTTGATTTTTTTCTATGGGGATATTTACAATCCAGAATATATGCCTTTCAATCAGTGTCATTAGAACTTCAGATTTTATTAGAAGATTAAATTGGATTTACTGCGAATTAGACTGGATGTACTGTGAATAATTCGATGTAACATTGAACAAAGATTTTATTATTGCATGAACGGCAATACATATTTTAAATGTTTAATAAAATAGAAGTTGTTTTCAATCTGAAATGCATTTTCTCAGAAATTATTGACTCAAAATTAAAAATAGCATCATTGTAAAAAGAATTAAAAGATCTTTTAAAGGATATGCTATTTGACCTCTGTTATTATTTAAGATTTTTGATAGGATTGTCATCCTCCTTAAAGGGTAAGTCTGAAATGAGTGAAATTATAAGGACCTATCTTGGCGTTTAAAAAAAAAAAATCGTTAGATTTCATAATAATCTTGGTGGACACTTTGTTGAGAACTTCACGCGCGCGCGCGCGCGCACACACACACACACACACACACATACCACTATCCTATATATATAAATTTTTATAAATATGTTACTTACTACGTTACGACTAATGAAAGCAGTATGATTATATAATTGTTCTGCATAATGTATAAAAACGCGTTATATTGTGCAATTAAATAAAAATATTGTTTACAGAGTTCATCCGCTTACTGGTGATTCTTGTACGGTAGTATCTTCGGAAAAAGTAATGGTTTCTTTGGTAGAACAGACGATGCATTCCAGTTTTATACCGATAGAAATTCTGAAACATTTGTGCAGAGAATTAAATCGCGATAAAGTCGAAGCGGAATTTTCGATGAAGGTAAATTATTATTTAAAAAATATAAGTTTGAGAGAGAAAAAAAAAGATTAGAAAGAACAATTTTTAATCAAAATATAACCGAATTTATTTAATATATACGAAAAAAAAAATATTTCAGAGAAAAATTGCATTCGAAGAGGCTCTAAGAGTTAAAGGTGAAACTCATTTCGCTTTGCGTGGAACGCGCCGAACTTCAGTATCACCGATGCAGGATGTACCACGTGTATTTTCACGACAAACTGCTCGTTTTGAGATTCTGGATAGCCAAAGTTTACGTGGTATGTATATGCATAACATTTTCTTTGTTTTTCTTTGTTTTTTTTTTAGGTACGAAATATAATATAAAAATAATACAAATAATTATCGATGTATAATGTAAGAATCTCTTTTTAGGAATCACGGTACTAGTTTATCTGAGCAGGCACGTCTTCGTGAATTCCGGAAGAAAGTTAATATACAGTCGAACTTTTATCAGGTTCCACGAGGAAACCTTACAAGGGAGCCGATACATTTCCCCAAACGATGTTCAAGAAGCTCTTCAAGATGCAATTGGGAGGACACTGACTGATGAACAGCAAGCACGTTTCAACAGCTTCCTAGGGAATATTTCCGAACCGTTAAACTTTCGAACCTGGTGTGGCGTATGTGCAGCAGCAGAAAGATTGTTATGTCCTCTTCCAACCAAACAAATTGATCCTCCTACGTGGTTAGAAAGGCTGGACTTCGAAATGCTGGAAAGACGACTTGATTCGATCAGCGTAGATTCTCAGTTGGCTCTTCTATTGAGAGAAATTCGTAACAGATAATATTAGTCGATGTTATAAATGGAAAAATTAAAATAAAAATGAAGCTTGTTCATTACGTTCGTCGCATGTTTTATTGCCAGGGTAGATGCACATATTACATCTACCCAAGCGTACACAGTTACAACAATATACGATTTCTCTTTTACTCTTTTTTTTTCTTTCGTTCGTTCTAACATACAAGCATGCGTCATACATACCACATATACACCTACGTACATACATACTCGCTCTATTTTTCTTTTTATCTTTCTTAGTACAATAACATAATAAATAATAAATCGTTTTTTTTGTTATCCTTAGAGATAATATAAAACCGTCCTGCATTGTGTAAATAAATTAAGTAAATGAACAGTACAACGCGGAAGAGTAATTAGGATACGATTTCCGTGGTGTAATAATGATATTATAACATATTATCAAGTTCATTTCGTGATTGTTTTCTTTATCGCGTGAACTTCTTCATCACCATAATCTTCGTATGCTGTTGCGTGTGTCGATGATTTCGGTCGCTAGTTTACTACGTCACATTGCACATAGAGCTAACGTACAAATATAATGACGTGACGCTATGCATCCGAGCGAATAAACTAGAACGCCCAAGTCTAAGTGTGGACTCACTCTCGGCCCTTGTATGTTATTAAACGACACTACTTTCTAGAGTCTCTATACAGTGCGGTACTAACCGCCATACAAGGGAACTTCTTCTTTGGGGACGATTTGTATCATCCATATGTGGTATATTGGAATTGAGATTAGGGCAAAAGTTGGGGGAGAGGGGTATGAGATGGGAAAGATGTCTCAGTTTTAAATTACAGAAAATCCAACGAGCTCTTCTAACGTAATGTGCCCGTTCTAATTTTCTTTTTTTTCTTCTCATCTTATTCTTCTTTGCCATTATTTCTTAGTATAAAAAAAGTTGCTGCTGCTGTTGCTGCGGGGCAGTGGGACTGGAGTATGTCGATGCACACATACTAATAATGGGCTAGTTGCCGTTCGTTGAACGCTGCATCGCCGGAATCACGGCATCACGTTCAGTCCCATAAATCTTGCCAGCTTTTCTTGCCATATTACCGAGCATCTCCATCGAACATTTGTGTGCTGATCTTAATGACAATGCCCACTCTTTTAAACTTATCTCGTCCTATAGAAAATATTCATTAATCCATTAAAGATTTAAACTATATCTTACATTTTTTTCATTTATATATTGTAACATTCTTAAAATATGTTCATGTATGTACGTGAATTTAAACGCTTAATCGAATAAGTTAACTGACTTACAGGATTCGTAAGTACAATTTTGGCATCCTTCGTACGAACAACAATACATTGTTCTCCTTTTACATGCTGTAGGTCAGCTCCAACTTCCTCTATCTAAAAATTCGTAAATATTTCTTATCCGTTATTTACGTTGTACAAATGGAAAAAAAACAAAGGTAGAAAAGTAAAAAAACTTCATGTAACATAAAATACAGTGAAATATAATGAAATATCAACCTGATCTAGGAATACGAGTTCAGGTTTTGTAGCAGATTCTGGATGCAACTCTAATCGATTTGGGTATAACTTAGCATAACGTGTCTGCCAAGCGCTTGCAAAAGGACCTCCTAATTTTTTTATATATCCGTGTAAAATACAATCAGAGCCTGAAATAATTACATTGTAATTTTTATTAATGATGTAAATACACCGCAAAAAACAATATTGCAGTGGCGTAAAAAAATTTTCACCTTTTTCATCGTCAATATCAAATCGCAATTTTTGTTTCGCTTTTTTCTTGTTTTCCATCTGCAAGTAATTTTTATTGAAAACTTAATGACAATATATGAGTAAAATTATTGCATTATATTATAATTATATACCTTATCTGCTTCATTGTTAATTGTCTCAAAAACTGTTTCGGCTACTTCAGCTTGCCACCTTTCAGAAATAACAAGAGGAAAATTTTTATATAGGTCTTGATCAGCATCGGTCAGTTTGATGCCTTTCGTGTCTTCCTCATCGAATGAACCAATATCGAAAGCGTCTGCAGCATTCACTTCTCCACGAGGTGGTATTAAAGGAGGTGTATATTTTTGCAGATAGACCTGCTGCCAATCTATCCCATTAAAAAATGGATGCTCTTTTAATTCATCAGCTCCTCCTCCACGACATCCAAGCCTGCTATTGATGTCTCTTTGTAGTAAACCTTCTAAAAGCGATCGTAGTTCTCTCGAGAATGTTTCGGGTAATTCTACATTCTGGAATATAAATTCAAAAGGAAAATGTGTTTATAATTACTATATTATTTAATAAACATTTAGGCAATTGAAATATAAACCAACCATAGTGAGAGTCATGCGGTCAATTTCATGTTTATCCTTAGTTTTATGTTGTCTGAAAGGACTGTGTCCTTTCAAAAGCTTATACAGCATACATCCAAAGGAGAACCAGTCCGCGCTCGAATCATATGGTGTACCTTTTGAAAGAACTTCTGGTGCCATGTATCCATGTGTACCTCTAAAAGATGATCATTATTAAATATGTTTAAAAATACAAAAGCTCGGCTATCTAGAATACTCTTATACTTACACGCTCGCATGTGGTTTCTTTTTTGAAAAGTCACATGCTAATCCTAAATCTGATATTCTTACGTGTCCATGTTCATCTAAGAGAATATTTGCTGGTTTTAAATCACGATATACTATATATCTGCGATGCATATGCTCTAATCCAAGAATTACTTCGGCTGCGTAAAATTTCATTTCTGGCTCGTTAAATACGCCATGTTGACTTAAATGATAATGTAAATCACCTCCATTCATTAAATCCAATATAAAACATAATTTATCTGGTGTGTGGAATGCGTATGTCATACATACTATAAATGGGCAATCCACCTAAAATATACATATAACAATTAAATATAAAGGAAATGATACAGTTATCAATATTTTCTACTACATCTTATTGCAATTCTTACCCCAGTACTGACTAGAGAGAGCATTATCCTTTCGTTAAGTGCCAAGGTTTCACCCTGTTTCATTTTTATACGTTTTTTATCGAGGCACTTCATAGCATACATTTTCCCAGTATCTGCTTTTCGACAACCATAAACTTCACCAAATCCACCTCTTCCTATAATTCGATGTACACTAAAATCGTTCATTGTCAGCTGTAAAAATACAAATTCGTATGATCAATCAACCGATATAAATTTACTAGAAATACAATGACACGACTATACCTGAATGTTTAATTCTAAATTCTTCCACTGACAAAAACGAGTGTATTTATCACTAAAAATACATTTGCATTAAATATGTTTAATATTTAATATTGATATGACACACACATAAACACAAGCACTTACCTTTCCAAGAACTTCTTAAACGGTTCGCCTCGTAAATGATTAAAAATTTCTTCTATATAAGGCTAAAACAATGATCATTTTAATTTTAATATAATATTTAAGAGATATATTTTTCTCTTGAAATAATATATACCTCAAACAAATTAATGGGAACCTCATTTTTCATAAGGTACTTGTGTACGTGAGAAACAGCTTCTGCTGAGTATTCCTATAAAACAAACACAATGAACAAATATGTCAATTAATATTATAATTTTTCAAAATTATTTTTTAATGCATATTTATTCAAAATATACTTACATGTGCATGTGCAAGTAACTCTTTCATGATGAAATTATCATAGATTTCTCTAGCAAGTTTTCTCCTTTCTTCAGGGCATTCAAGTTTTTCATAAGCTTTAATCTAAAATGCATAAATAAAAAATTTCGTATAAAGTTGAATAGAAAAATATGATAAAACTCTACCAGATTTAACTAATTTCTGTAGGGCAACGCAAACCTCTTCATAAAACCTAAGTTGTGGAATTGGTTCCTCTGCTACAGTTTCACAGAAGTCTTTGAATAAAAGATAACCTGAAAAAGAAGATTTTATGTAAATTTTATATGTAAAAATTAGATAGATATTAGAAATAATATTTATACACACCTAACATTTGATTAAATATTTTATCGAAATTTACTTCGTTCTTCTTCTCAAGATATTTATGCATTACGCTTCTCACACTAAAACAAAAAGTTTACTAAGTAAATGTATATGTTTACTAAAAGAAATCTAAATCCAAAATATTATCACATTAATTTTATTATATTTTTTGTATATATTTAAAAATATGATTTTTATACGGTAGTGTACTTTATCAGCCTTGGTAAATTCTATCAGATATATTTTTGTGGTTACTATGCTTGAACTCATGGCTTTTTACAATGCATTACTTTCTGTTCATTCTTTTTTAATAGTTATTAATACTTTCAAATTAATCATTTGTAAATTTATAATAAATAAGATTTTAATTTTCATGATTTATTGTATTACAAAATTCATAAAACAAAAATTCAAAAATTCTTTCGAATGAAGATACAAACAAACCTTATACTTTATTTCATATTTTGTTATATTTGGTTTGATAATAGAAAAAAAAAAAAAAACGACAAATTTAATAACAAAACAAAAACTTGTGCTTCTACATACACAAATAAAAACCATGAGATCAAACAATTATTTTTTTATTTATATTCGAAATCATAGGCGTAAAATAAATGAAAAAATTAAATGCGTATAAACTTGGAGAATAAAGATTTATGCAAATAGCGAAAATAGGATGCAAGAAAAATTATTTCTGGAGTCCTAACTATTGACGTGTGCACGTATATTGAACGACGTAAATGGAAAGATCTTTTTTTAATGTATTCTTCTCATCACGATGTATCATCCATGGGTATATACCTTGGCCATATATTGTTGGTTCCTACATTCGTCTATTTAACCTGAATCAGTGAGTCTGCAAGCAAGAGGGTGGGTGAGTGAGTAAGCGAGCATGGAGAAAGAAAGAAATATATATATATATATATATACACACATACATATATATAGAGATGAATATATATATACATACATATATATATATATATATAGAGAGAGAGAGATGGAAAGAGGACAGGGGGGAGAGAGATAACAAGAGTAGGTGAATGAGCGAACGAGTAACAGGAGAGGGAATGAGAAAGAAGGGGTGGAGAGGCAGTGGATTGAGGAGGGATGAAGAGAAGATAGAAAAAGGAGAGGCAAAGCAGGAGGAGGAGAAGGAAGAGGAGGATGAGTTCGAGCTACAAGGAAGAGATTCGAGAAAGAGAGAGAAAGAGAGAAGAGAATATTGTACTAAGGAAGAAAAAACGAAATTGGGTCGAAGGGAATACCTAGGATCGGGCAGAACGATCTTCTTGCTAGCGCGTGCAGCCGGCGTACACTTGCTCTTTTCCATGGCCATCAAATAGCTGACGTCCGCCAGCACCGCCTCTAGGTCCGCCATTTTTCCCCGATGATAGTTTCTAGCCGCAAAGAAGAAAGTTACCACTTCGACGGTTACCCGCTCGGAGCGAGCACACACGAGGTGTCCTCCGGCGCCGTCGCCGCCGCCTCCTCTTCCTCCTCGTCCGTCTCCTCCACCACCACCACCAACAGCAGCAGCACTACACCAACACTTCCACTACCACCACCGTTGCCACCATAAACTCTTTTATTGCCGCCTGCCTTCTCTTCTATCGCACGCAGCTTGTGCTACGTCGATCCGCACTTTCAGGATGTGGAATAAACGTGTGTGGTTCGCCTCTTCCCTTAAAGTTGCATATTTTTAGCACGACGCGAAAGACGACATTGACGGTAACGTATAGGAGAATGTGAATATGAACGTAGACCAGGACAAGAATGATCTTAATATCAACATTACGATGGATTGACGATCTTTCCTATCTCTTTTTTTTTTCTTTTCCTCCAAACTCGAGAAAAAATTCTATGGACACAGGATCTCTTACGACACCGGTAGGTAGACGACGATTGAACAGTACACACAGAGGTTACGTCCGAACGATTGGTAAGCGAGAGAGAGAGAGAGAGAGAGAGAGAGAGAGAAAAGATGGTTCAAGGCGGAGGGAGGGACAAAGAAAGAAAGAAACGGATAACAGTAGAGGAAAAGCGAAGACGAACTTCGAGAGAAAAAGATCGACGTCTATAGATTTTCTTCCCTCTCTCTCCCTCTCTATTTCTCCTAATGTATTTCTTTTCAAATGCAAACGGTCGCTCTTCCGTCACTGTCAGCGATCCTTCACTACTTCGTGGTATTAAGCAAAGCTGAGATTTATACAACACGAAATTATACTTCTCTTATAGCCATATATGCGCTCGTATTACGCGGGTCACATAACGTCGAAACCCGCTTTCGGTCATATTTATCGCGCGCACGAGAGAGAGAAAATACGCGTGTGTCGTCTTTGCTAGGCACAATCAGATCAAATTCAAGAATCGAAAATTACGCACGTATACGTATACTCTATGTACATACGTTCGCTCGAGAAATCACACTATACTCGTACTTATTTTTACAGAGTGTTCGTTTCTCATCACCGACTGACAGTCGGCGAGATCGCGGTTCTCTTTGCCTTTGCGCATTAATACGTTCTTCGTTGATTGGCCGTTTCGAGATTAATTCTTGTGAATTTCTGGTGACAGTAATGCCCTCTTTTGACGTAATGTTTCTTTCACCAATCCACAAAGTTTCAAATCGGTACGCAATTTCTTTCAGTTCAATTTATATCTTCATTGTTATTTTGAAATTATTCACAATCACTAAATTAAAACATAAATTTGGAAATTATAAAGTGTCTGTTGATTCAAGGTATAATGCATATTATTTAGCAGACGAGACTATATTTCGTTTTATAAAAAGTAATTCAGAGGATTAGATTATACGACGGATAAAATTACAAAAAACATATTTTAAGTACTATCAATTGATAGAAATGATTACAACTTAATGAAATATCGAGAATATCTACAATTTAGTTCTTTCAAGTACAGTGATTATTTTTCTATCATTGAAATCTACAATTTATACTAATTTTTTAATTTAATCTGCGTTATATTGTATCTCTAGTAATAGAGCAACAAGCTCCAGATTAATTTTATCCGAAATTTGTTATACATTCATTTCTATACATCTATAGCAAAATTTAATAAAAGATATAAACATATACATGAAGAACATAAGTATATTGCTAAGTACTAGATTTTTTATGTTAGTTATTGTAATGTATTGTATACATTATAAAATAACATATTTTATGTTCTAAAATAATATAACAATGCAATAATATAACAATGCATTGGTAAGAATATCATTGAAAAGTAATACCATATAAGAATAAGTCATGATATCATTTTTATCCTACAGTCATATTGGAGTACTCCTATATTAACTTGAATTTAATATCTTGAGTTGTTGAACATTCGATATACATCAGTTTTTAGATCTAAATTGCAGCTACGAGTACAAATACATTAAATGTAACTTTCAAATGGAATTATAAAGCGACGTTATCATTTAACTATTTAAAGAATAAACATTTTCTATGATTGTTTGTTATATAGAATGTACACATGCACATTAAAATTACTTGTAAAAGAGGCAATGCAAAAGTGAATTAAACTCAGTTTTCAAAATGGATAGGTTATATTAACATATTATATTGATGTGTTTTATCATCATTTATATAAATATTGCATAGTTCAATTTGACAGAGATCTTTTAAGAAAGAAGCTCATAAACTTACAAATGGTTTCGTCTGGTAGAAAACTGAGATATAAGGACACTTTTATATTTAGTCCTCTTTTTTGTTACATTTTGGACAAATTCTCTTTCAGTTATATTATTGAATGTATTAACAATTATGGATATAAATCACATTATTTATATGTATCAAAATATAGTATCTGTTGTACTTGAGAAAATAATGTTTCATAGCAGTTCAATTATCAAATACTGCTGGCGAATGATATAAAACTTTTTTGTCAGCAACGTAATGGTATTATAATGGTATTATATAATGGTATTATGTTGCTGACAAGAAATATGAAATTATGAGAAAAGATATTAGTTATCAATAAGGATAGAAGTAAAATATACAAAAATATAAATTATAAATATATAAAAATGATAAAATTGAATATATACAAAATTTTATAAACTATAATAATATTAATAGAAATATCTGAAAACAATTAATTATTAATATTAATTCGGATCTAATAAATCACTTTACTTAAAAAAAAACATGTATAAACAAATAAAATTAAAATAACATAAGTTAAAAGTACCATATACAAAATAATCAAAACTTAAACTTAAAAATTTAAACAATACTTATAATTACGAAAATTCCGTTAAAAAATATGTACTTTGAGTTTATGTCAAAAAAGTCATCCTCGATCATTCTTATCAATGAAATGTTTAAGTACTTTTTGTAAGCGAGAAACATCATTGTTAAATTTTTTTTTCACAAAATATAAAAATGGCCCGTACGTAATTATAAACAATAAGCAGCAATAATATTATTATTATAGATCACTTATTACATTCCTGTACGAATAAGCTAGGCTTCAGATATGTCAATGACTCAATATATAAATTTACTTATAATAATTTACCTTAAAAAATCTATGTACATATAATACTTAATAAAATCATTTTGGAGGGCTCTATTTAATGTTAATAAATAGAGAACTAAATTTATATATCACTTTAAAAATCATAAATTTGCTAAAACAATTTAACTTTATAGTAATACAATTCCATGATCTCTTTCAAGTCTACGTTTAGCTTTTAAAGATATAATTCCCATTAAATCTGCTGGTGTTGGAAGACCTCCTGATATATTTGGAGCTACTGCTTGCTGATAAAATACTTCTATCTGTCCACATTGATTACCATAAACAACAGCATCTTCAGTCCTATATAATATATATACTCTATATGTCACAATTTTTTTGCTTTTTTTGCTTTCCTATATACTTTTTTATTAATAAAAAAACCTTAAAAATTAATTTAAAAACTTAAAAATTACTTAAACTCACCGAACAATAACGTCAGTAAGATTACTGGCTTGTTTGAATCTATCATGAAGACATGATACTATATCCAATTCTGTAACTCCCCAAAGTCCGGAACGATGTATTGTATCCCACTCTGCATCAACACTCAAAATGCTGTATAACTCTTTATTTTCATTTGATGGAAGAGGATCTAAACATTGTTGCAATTGAGATTCAAGTCTGCCAAGTGTTTTGATACAAGTCTGCCACTATAACAGAAATAATTAAATATTAATAAGCGTAATATCAATTAATATAATTTATGAATATATAAGAAGTGACTTACAAGAGAATGTATTAAATCTGGATTGTTAGCAGTTCCATTTTCCATTAATAAAACCAAGACCATATTTTGATGTCCACATAGAAATAATTCAATTTGTACTATATTACTTTCATCTTTAGTAGCACTGATGCATTCACTTTCATTCAGTTTACTTTCATTCTCTTTATTTGTTTCTTTACTTACTGCTTCTAATTTCTGTTTTAATAATTGATTCGTTGCAGCAGAAAATCCAAATATATCACGAAATTCACTAGGTGTTGTTTCTTTACTGCAAAAACCACTGGTTCGTTCATCAGCAAGTAAAGTCAATTTAGACATAAGAGGTGTTAATTGTAAACCTTCTAGTTTTCTTTTTTGCAATAAATTATATTCGTTATAACATTCAGGTTCTGATTTACATTTGTCATCATTATCCAAAATATTTAATGGTTTCAAAGGTAAACTCATGGCTTTTCTATTAGATTCTTGTTTACTTTTGTTATCAAGTTCTATATTAAAAGATGCAGCAGTTTCATTTTCCTTTACATCTCCAGCAGCACTTTCATTATTAGCTTTAGACGGTTTATTCAATGAATCAGATAAATTAAGAAAACGATTGTCAATATAATTATTAGTATTATCATCTTTAAGTTCCTCATAATGTGAAGCTATATATTGTTCATATAGTGCCTGTGAAACAGGTAATCCATCAGAACGAAAAACTGGATAACATGGATCAGTTATTGTATGAAAAACGTTATTCTCTGACAATTTATTTGGTAACATGTCAATGTCATAATTAATATGCACATTTTTATTTAACTTTGGTAATCCTAATGTATATGTTCTAAGTGGAATATCAGGAGAAATCTTATCTAAAGAAGCTTCTAAATCAGATGTGCTTAAACTTCTTTTGATTAAGTCTTTGCTTCTCCATGACTTTCTTCTAATAGAAGGATTCCTTAGTTTATTTAAATGTTTACAACGAAGTGCTTCTTTGACAACGTCTGGAATATCATCCATATTTTTTTTTATTTCTTTTAATTCTTTTATTTCTTTTTCTTTTGAAATATCTGCACTATCATTCATATTGCATATTAAAACTGCTGATCCATGTAGAACTCTATTTACATCTTTAAGAGGTGTAGAACAAACGCTTGGTGTTTGTGGATTCGTATATTCATATGGTTCTATTTTATACTCTTGTTTACGCTTCACTGGTGAACTATATGCAGTAATAGGAAGAGAAGAAATACTAGTCGCACTATTATTACAGTGCATTGGTTCTAACTCCCCTTCTTCAGGTACTGTAAAAATTCGTGATGTGTCGCGTTTTGTTCCAGATATATGTGGTTCTTTCATACTGTTCTTACGCATGATCTGTAAATACATATATATTAAAATATATAAATAAGAACACATTTAAACCTAATTGTACCTTTTTTTGAGAAGAAAATTTCTGTGCCATGGAATCTAAATACGAATTAAAATAACGTTCATTATTTGCTTCCTGTACTAATTTAATGTATTGTTTTTCTTGTATGTATACTCGTAATAGTTGAACTCCCACGGGCAAATGAAATTCTGTATCTACTCTCTCTGCTGGTGCCTAATAGTTCCAAAATATTGTTAGTCTGCTTGTAATATAAATATTAATATATATAAATGCTTTAAAGAGCATTATACCTTTACTCTATATGGATCCATTATAACAATTTGTTTAGTTAAATCTGCACTTAATTGTGTTGCAACTACCCTGGAATAATGATATTAACACAATTATTATTTTGATAATTTCTATTATAAAATAATATTTTATGCTTTCCTATACTTGTTATTATAAAATAGAGCACCACCCATAATTCCATTTGTTTCTTGACAATATTGCAGAATTTGTATTGCTTCCAAAAATATATTACTGGCACTCTATAAGTATAAAATATTTATATTTGATTTACATTGTTTCAAAACATATTCTATATAATTTGAATTTGTATCAACCTTTGGAAGTTTAATAACAGGAATATTAGAAAATAAATTGGCACTGTATTGAAGAATTGGTAAGTAAGTTTCGAACATTTGATATAGCTTCTCAGTAAATTTGTTTCTATCATTGTTAAAAGATTCTGATATTTTTACAAGATCGCAATGAAAAAATTTCAATATTGATTCCAAGGTATTTGCTCTTCTTTCTAAAACCCAATCATGTATATTTCTGTCTGTTCCTACTGCCTGGAATTATTAATAAATTGTTAAACTTCACAAAGTCTAAGAATACTTTATTCTAGTAAGTGTTGATAAAATGAAAACATAAATTAAAAATTACTTACAAGTATATATTGACCAAACTTTTTGAAGACAAATTTTCCACCTTGCAGAGAAATTGAATGTGGTGGAGAAAATGATGTTGCTAAGAACTGATTAACACCCATCAATTGGCCTGCTAAAGCAAGTCTTTGAGTAGGTGACACCCATGCAGGATGGAAGTACATAACTGCTTCTGCAGGATCATCTTCTTCTTTACAACATCTTGACGTGTCAAAGACAAACACTATCATCATTTCCCTACAAATAGTGGCTTGTAAATTTTAAGACAAATTTACAATTGTTGTAAAATTTTAATCCTTAAAAATAAGTATTGTTTTATTTGTATAATAAAAATGATTAGAATGTATTTTAAATAGAATGTTTAGAAATTTTATACAAGTACATATATCATTAAACTACGTAGCAAATGTTAATATTTTTTATTATATACATACGATGCTAATATATAAAAACAAGAATCTAAATTAATGTATTATTTTATTACATCAAATATTATATGCTTGCGATTTATCAGTAAAGATATCACCATCTAATAAATTTGAGATGTCAGTAAATATAGAAAGACTCACACAAGTTTAAAGTCACCATTTTCTTTAACAAATATTAAAGATTTAAAGAGAGACATTATCAGAGAAAAATAATAAATCCATGAATTTAAAATGTACATATGTACACATATACATATAAATCCATTCATTCACAACAGCATGTCAAAAATGAGCAAACCATTATCATTGAATTAAAATTAGTCTTGCAATACTATAATTAGATAATACTACGATTACGCAATCTTCTCATACTTTGCCATGGTGATTGTTTACGTTTCGTTCGGGCGGTTCGATCGTAACTGTCAAACTAATATCTTATATTCCTTTTTATATCTCTACTTCACTTTCGTGTTGATCCTCATACGATTAATCTTTTCGAAGTTCACCACGATGCAGACTGATATGGCCGATATAAAAAATTCACCTTGATAGGAATGTAATATATAGTTACGTAAGCGAAAAAACGAGTCATGATAATAACTACTGATCACTACTTATTATAAGTTGAAGTGAACTAAACAGAACAAGTTCTTTGCCGCCATTCCAAACGATCCTGTCCGGATCTTGGCAAATAATGGCAATCCTTGATTAGTTTTGTTGCTGCGGTAATATAATCTCACATAGGTGCGAGCAGGTGGTGGAAGGTAAAAATTTATCCTCGAATAAGGAAAAAGATATTGTTGGTGTATCTTGATATTGAACAATAACAAATGTTTAAATTTGTATCCTTCATTCGTATTTGTTCCTATAAAAAAATAGATATGAGTTTATATCTTATTTACTTTATAACGAAAAATAAAACAAAAGAGCAACAAAATTATCGTAAACCATCGTAACAAACATTTTAAGGCATTAAATAGGATTAGTTTGGATAATTTTTTAAATTCCCCGCCTGTGAATGGAAATCATTGTCGATTAGAACGTAATCCATTTTACCATAGGGCGCTGTTCTAAAATATACTGTATTCTTCTAAAATACACCGGCAGGGTCTCTGGCATCATACAGCTTCGAATTTTATCTTACAACTTTATGACGATTCATAAATTGTGAATAACGTCGAAGTCCGGCAACTGTCAAATGACATTCGCATTTATAAGGTTACTACTTTGATTTTGAAATGGCAGCAGAAATAAAACCCGCACCCGGAGGGAATCATGATAAGTTTAGTTCTAGTCGTAAGCCGATACTTTTGTCGAAATTAGAAGGCTGTAATGACGACGTTAACGCGGCTATTATCATCCCGCGGGAAGACGGTGTAATTAGCGTTTGCGATGACAGGTATGTGACGCTTATGTACTCTACAAACTGGCAACTTATCTATCCTTATAATATGGTTGATTTAATTAGTTCTCATATTGGTTTTCTTTCATCATATTCTTTTGTATTTGTAGATTAAATTGGTGTCGCTTGATAATAAAATTCATAATTATCGGTTAATACCTAGAAATTCAATTATTTAAATCTTCATTAATTATTTTATATGCTTAATATCATGC
Source organism: Vespa crabro (assembly GCF_910589235.1). Classification (NCBI taxonomy): domain Eukaryota; kingdom Metazoa; phylum Arthropoda; class Insecta; order Hymenoptera; family Vespidae; genus Vespa; species Vespa crabro. Next base: position 7,551,450 of record NC_060965.1, read on the forward strand.
AACATTTTATGTTAATCATATTATTAATTTATTTGATCTTCATTTTTTAATTAGAAGACTTATTTTGCATTATATTTATAGATTTTTTTGCATGGTTTTTATCATTTTTAGATAAACTTATATAGATGAAATAAGTTTATTGTTTTCACAGAACTGTCAGAGTATGGCTAAAACGAGATTCTGGTCATTATTGGCCAAGCGTTTGCCAATACATGGCTGTTGGCGCAACTTCTATGCATTACTGCGTAGAAACACGACAATTATTTGTTGGACTTGAAAATGGAAATATAAATGTATGTGATACTAAATAGATTTAAGGAATGTCTTTTTAAGAATTAATATTTTATGCTTCATAAAATTCATAATTTTAGGAATTTGTTTTGGAACAAGATTATAATCGTATGACTGGTATGCGAGAATATTTAGCACATCAAGCAAGAGTTTCTGGAGTTATATATGCACCAAATTGCGAATGGGTATTGAGCATAGGCCGTGATAAATTATTTCAATTACATTGTTCCACTACTGGAAGAAAATTAGGATCATATCAAACGGATGCATGGTATACTGCTCTACAGTATCCTTTCTTCAATTTTTTTGTATATGTTTTAATGTAAAAAATATCATATTTTATATAATAAACATTTACATTTATATATTAGCTTAACTAATTCAGATTTGATGCACAATCTAAACACGCTTTTGTGGGAGATTATTCTGGACAAATAGCAATGTTAAAATTGGATACTAATGGTGTTACTTTCATTACCATGTTGAAAGCCCATACAGGGAGTATTCATACTTTAGCATGGGATTCTGAGAAGCAACTTCTATTTTCTGGCAGTTTTGATCAAAGTATTATAGTGTGGGATATTGGAGGACGTCAAGGCACAGCATATGAACTTCAAGGCCATCAGTAAGCTAAAGTAACTCTAATATATAAGATAGAACAATTATAAATAGTTTTATGATAATACATTTTATATGTTGTCCTAAAATGTAGCATTTATTTTACAATGTATAAAATTTAATTTATACTCTCTTCTTTTCCTTTTTTGTAAATGTCTTCTATATATGAAAATGTAAATATTTCAGTAACAAAGTAACAGCACTTTGCTATGCAAGTACAGAACGTGTATTACTATCTGGGGGAGAAGATGCAGTGATTGTTTGTTGGGATATGGCTACAAATAGGAGAGAAACAGCACCTTGGGTTGAATCTGATACATGTCAAGTATGCCTATAAATTATTTAAGCTATATGATCCTTAAATTTATATGATCATAGATTACATCTAGAATTTTTGTCATATACAGGCCTGTGATAGGCCATTTTTCTGGAATATAAAAGCTATGATGGATCAGCGTCAAATAGGCTTAAGGCAACATCATTGTCGTCATTGTGGCCGTGCTTTGTGTGCTCGTTGCACTTCTCAAAGAACACCGATCCCATCTATGGGATTTGAGTTCGAAGTTCGAGTGTGTGATCCATGCCATATTCAACTTAAAGCTGCCAAGTAAGTATTAGTGGTATTATGTAGATACTAATTATGTAAATACCATTATAACTAACTTATATATTTTTTTGTATAGCCAAACATCTCTTGCATCATTTCATGATGCAAAACATAGTATTATTGGAATGGATTTAGATGCTCCACGTCGAAGATTACTAACTATTGGGCAAGATCGCTTAATTAAAATATGGGATATTTCTGCACTGCTTCAGTGAACTTGCAAGTATATCTGCTTTTCTAAATAAATCAAATTATATGACACGAAAAACTGTTATCACGTTTAAATGGAAAAATGTGCTATCCAGAGCGTATTTTTGTGATTATATAATTATTTCTAATTACAAATTCAGATATACTTTGTGTAATGCAAAATGTTCTTTGTGGGAATAACGAAATAATATTGCGAGCATGAAAACACAAAGTAGAATTGTAATTATAGGTTTCAAAAGTTTAAGTCATCGATACTTCTTTGCACCAAATACTCATATATTCCTTGTATATTTATAAAACAAGCAGCAATAGATGTGAATATATTTTCTCATATACAGTAGACCCAACACAATCAATTGGAAAAAAAAAGACTAAAGTTAAAAGCGATCTATCTATTTTTGGGATAACGATAATATTACTTTCAAGAAAAAGTACTTTAATACCTGAGGTATAATATAATGCTGAGGTACATGGAACAACCAAAATAGAAAAGAAAAGAGTGAGGAGAGACAGACAAATAAACAGAAAGGGAGACTACTAATATAAATCTTACAACTCTTAAATATTTTCATAATCAAACCTTTGCAAGGTACATCCAGCAGTGTTTACATATAAACTATAATCTGGCTATATTATACATAGGTACTTTTTAATTAAATTAAAGTTATTTCAGTTAATTATTTTGGTGCTGATTGCTGACGTTATACATCTGTAATTATCTTTATCGTTGATACATTATATACAGTTACTGTTAAAATCTTTATAAAGATATCTAGTTTATTCGTACTGTTTAATTGTTTCAAGATAACACATACTATATGTATGTATGCAATAGAATACTTATAGCATTGCATAACATAACATTCACTTTATTATGCTTTTAATTGATCGGTTTTAATAATATATTATGTATATTCTATGAGGATAAAAGATATTAATATCTTATGTTTTACTTTGATTCTAATTAATTGTTTAATTACATAGTAAAAATTGTTTTAAATAGCTATAAGTATATCACAAAAAATTCATGATTTACAAACCTTTAAAAAATGATAGAAAATAAGTTATAATTTGCGTTTTCTGTAGGTCCTAATTATATGAAATATTTAATTTTATGCATATAATTGTAATAATTATATAATTATAAACATATAATCATACAGACATATACATACATATAATTTACTAGATATAATGTATGTGAAGTCAGAAGTCTTATGATATCATCATATAATAATTTTTATAAGTCCTAGTCGTCTTATACATTAATTTTATGACTTATAGCTATATATTATTGTTATATTATTCTTACTAAACATATACAAACAAAGATATGTTAAACAAGAATGCTATGATAAAAAATATAAAAAAAAATTTTTATCTATTAAAATTGGATACGAAATATCAATAATTTTGTTAACCAAATAGATTTTTTCAAAAAGTTTTAAAGCAAAATATGTTTAAAAATAAATTATGTTGAGTCTTTTTAATGTTCATTTATGTAACTAATAGTTTTTATAAGAATTTTTGCTTTTCATGGACACGACTATTTTGTAACAATCTTTTATTTATTTTTAAATGGCTTTCTCCTTTTCTGATCATGTCTGCCTTCCTTTGTCTTTTCATCTTGTAGTCATAAATTCACTTATTTCAACATGGAAGATAAACAAAATTAAGAAGAAAAATTTATTCTTCCTTTTATATGAAAGATCCAATTTTATTGGCATCATGTCCTTCCGAAATTCATTCTAGTTTCTGAAACTTAAAATTATAAATACAATAGTCTTCTTGTGCTTCCATAAAACTAGTTGTCATAAATTGTGATGCAAAAATTGTAATAATAAAAAATATGTCAAAAAAATAACAAAAATGTTAAAATTGAGCATTCATGTCAACATTAAATGTATGTTATATCATTACATTATATCTTTTATAAAATTTTCCCTGTAATTGATTGTTTATAAATAATCTATATGATTGTCTTGTACCTGAAAGTAAAAAAGCATCATTACACTAAATTACAAAATAGGGACTACTGACTTTCATATCGAAATTTGAGTATAAATGGTTATAATGAGAAGTATAATGTTACTCTGTTATAAAGGAATATTAAAAATTTTGTTATATCATATTTTCTTCATTTTTTATATTTTTCAAATTCGATTGTATCTTACAGTTCAATCAAACTACGTTAAAAGATACAATTGTACTCGTTTTGTTGAGGTCATATATAGTATCTTTACATGCTATCATAAATATTTTGTATGCCAACGAAGAATATATACTATTACAATAAGTTGTACGTGCTTCTTATTATAAAAAAAGTGCTGTTACTTGATTAATGTAATTATCTTATTTACAATGAAAATGCGCTGTATAATAAGTATTATCTACAAAGTTTTCAAAAGTATTATACATAAGAAATGTACATTCGTAAGATAATTTTAAAAGAAAATGTTTATTATACAATTCTTTGGTGAAAATTTCATTACTGTTACGTCCCTAGATAAAATATTTTATTAAAATTTTAATCGTTTGAGAAAATGACAATTATTACTAGCAAAATGTATACTATCTGAATTCATTGTCAAAATTGTTCTCGTTACATAAAGACACATTTCATATTACGTTGAACGAATGTTAAATGATAAACATTTCCGGTAAAGCGATCACTGTATTTCACCATCAACTTTATGCATTAGTATGTATATTATAAGATATATAGCTGTAAAGAAAGAACAAAAATATGTGTATACATCCAATCGTATATAAATTGATACAAACTGATCATAAACGAAGTAAAAAATATATTTTCAACATTAATGATACGTCGTTTATTATTTTCATTGGCATATGATTCAAATCTTCTTTATCGTTTAATTGTTGATAATTTGTATTCTTAAATATAAAACAAAGATAACGCATAAAGGTAATCGTAAGTTCTTTGTAAAATTCTTTGTAAAATATCAATGATAGACAGACTATAAACGTTTGAAACTCCGTATTCCTAATTATCATCAAAATTCTTTAAAGTAAAGTGAAAACGTAATAAAAAGAGATACTTCATACAGAAAAACGATGTGTAACAACGTACAAATGTGTTGTTCCGAAAGCGTGCCAAAAAAATCAAAAATAAAATTTAAGAAAATAAAACGGGGTAGGAGACGACAAAGTCGTGAATAATTTGACCCTTTGTAGACGCATGCCATACGATTATACACCGACGTACGATCATAGATACCGCTGCTACTTTTCCATCTCCATAATCCGACTTCCACCTGGCTACGCCCGAACCGTGCCGAAGGTAGCCGAGAGTGATCGCGTTGTTTAACGTGCCGGTCAGAAGCACCGTGGCCTATCCTCCGGAACGAGCCACGGCTGTCTCCGTTGTTCTCATCATCGTCGTAGTATCGTCTTCTCAATTGTACGTTTCTAAAACGTATGTTTTTCGGACATTTGTGATCATTACTTCTTTCCCGTATATCATTAATTCTTTTTCACGGTTTTCTCTTTCTCTCTTTCTCCCTCCTTCCCTCTCTCTCCCTCTCTCTCTCTCTCTCTCTCTCTCTCTCTCTCTCTCTCTCTCTCTCTCTCCTTTCTTCTCTCTCATTCTCGCGCGCGCGTCATCCATTCTTTACGGTTCTTTTTCTTCTCTACTCAACGCACATTAACTTGTCGCATAAAAAAAAAACAAGAAAAGCGAGCTGTTCTCGCGCGCACGTTCATAGCCGGTGTTCTACCGATCGAGTTTCGTTCGGATATGAAAAACGAGCTTCGCGCCGGCCCATGTAAAGTGCAGTGCAGTGCAGTTTAATGGAGCGCACCAACGACTTCTAGCAGAGACCCGCTTTCGTCGTGCTTATCGTTACTCGCGCAAGGTAATTAACTTACGTCGAATATAATACGCGAAACCTAACTTTGATGATTCTCTTTCTTTCTTTCTCTTTCTCTCTTTCTCTCTATCTCTATCTCTATCTCTATCTCTATATCTCTCTATCTATTTCTCTCTTTTTCACTCTTCGTTCTCACTTCTTTGTACACTTCACCGCCACGTATGTACGAGGAAAAAAATAGCCACGTTCATGATGCGGAGCGAAGAATTCGAACATATTAAATGCAACAGTTCAGACCTTCGAGGAATTACACATTGTCCGTATAAATTTAAATATGAAATTTATATAAGCAGTCGGCACGCATGTCTCTTAGATCTTTCGTGCTAACCTGTCCGTCCTTAAGAAAGGAATCGAACGAAGATCTATGGCGATATGATGAGTCTTCCTCTCTTTCTTCCTTTTTTAGCTTATCTGTTATTTTTGCATCTTTTTACAATCTATGATGAACGAAAGCCGATTTTATGTGGAAGTTAATTTTTGTTGATTTTTTTGTGAAAAAGAATACATCATGTTATAATTTTTTCATATTTTCCTGCATGCATATAAGAGAGAAACAAATTCTTTAAGAATTGATCAGTAATCTTTATCATTGCTCAATTTTTACAGATTAAGATTCTTTATGAATGAAAATTCTATTAATAACAAATCAAACATTTTTTTCTTTAGAATAAAAACGCTTACCAAAGGTTTGATTCTTACATATTTTTTTAAGACGATTGAACGTGATAATCGGTGTTCTTATTAACATCTATTCGACGCTTAATTACTGAGAGTTCCTGTGTATATATGCACGTATGTGTATGTACGGTAATACGTTATAGAGAGAAAGAGGGAAAGAGAGAGAGAGAGAGGTTTAATTGTAGAGATATAGGCGTTCGAAACTCATTCGTTCAAATGTGCGTTCATTCCTCGTGATTTCATTTTTTCCCCTAGCATGACGTCACTTACCGATTAATCGATGATACACGATCTTCGCATTGCTTTCCGATCGGTCGTTCGATAGTTCCTATTTATACGGAAAGCGCGAAACTTTTATTTTATTTAAGTTAAAATGGAAGAAGAAAAAAATAGGAAATCTGTTCATGAAGAGATGCGAATGTATGACATATATACATGTACGTTGTATCATCTCGAATCGTGAGTGTGCAAAGAATTAACATAAATTCTATTTTCATCTGGTTTTAAATAACTTTTTTCGGCCTGTCGTTATGCTGGAGATTGTAATGGCGGCCATTTTCGATGACACGTATGTACGAAAGAGAAATAATTTATGAATTTGAGGTTAATTATTTTCAACTGAATGTAAAATGAAAATAAGTATGGTTTATTACAATGAAGATATACACGCGATTCAGGTCATACGAAAGAGTCGAAATTTCGTCGGAACGTGTCTTCCTGGTCACGCGTCGTTGTTTGATCGCCCGTTAAAGTCTCTTGCACACGGTACTACGCCACTGACCGCTCACTAGATATTTTCAAAGTCAATGACTGCGACTCTTCTATACGTTCCTTACTTCAAGTTCATAGTGAAACTGTAGCTCTTTGTGCTAATAATATATAATATATTATTATAATAACCTACATGTGTGCATTATCGTGTGCATGTATATATGTATCAGTTACGGAAAGGTAGAATATAAACGTACTGCGATAAAGATGTGCGTGTCAGATATCGTACATAGAAATAAACTCTTATGACGAACGCTTTGTAAAATTTATATACGAAATACGTTAATTTATTTATATTTGCATATCCGTTGTTTTTTGTTTATATATAATAAAATTCATTCGAAGGGATAGTTCAAGAGAAAGCATAACAGCCGGCGGCAGTAAAAGTTTACGGAAAAGCGCGAAATATGAACGTAACAACGAGACATACTTTGAATGTGTCACGGGGATATTTGAACTCGGTGTATAAACACAGATGCCGAATAACCCACTTATGATAAATCGAGAAATTGAATTAAGAATTAAGAATTTGACATTGAATCGATTCGAAGATTCGAGAAATAATCAAGTTATCTCTTTCGAAATCATCAGCGATGCGTAATAAAACACGTTCGATCTCTATTATCATCTCTATTATCATTGTTATTTACGATGAGATTTATGTATGTCACTTTGAATGAAAATATTAAATAATCAATTTATCCAAAGTCCAGAAAAAATAATTAATTAAATAATGTCTAATTTGTTTATCTATATAAATAAGATTGTTAGTTCAAATGATCTCATACGATACATGATTGAAATAAACCTTCCAGGTTCAATATTGCCCCGTCTTTTTAGCGTTTAACATGAATGCATTCATTGTTGTGGAACCATTTGAACCTAAATTTGATATTTCATCATTATATAACGATCTTTTAGAAATGAATGGAGTGTGATATTTCTTCTCATTTGATGAATACGATTCCATTTGTATTACATTTCCACGGTCCGATAAGTGTTGTCTTGCTTATTCCGTACTTTAGAATTGTGAAATTTGTGACAATTCTCGGGAAAATCGATGACGTCCATCGATAAGAAAAAGATCGATCGGATCGAGAGGATTCTTAGTGGATCCTGTCGGATCCGTATGGCTTGGCAGCATAAACTACCTAACCTACTTTTACAAACAGGTTTATGCTGCTTCTACTGTAACGGTGATCGAGCAGACAACGTCGACGTATGCAAGAATGATTTTTCTTAACTTTAACCGTGCTTTACGTATATGCATATACTTTTAAACTAGCAATTAATAAAAATTTCTTAATAATTGAGTTCATGTTTCATATGTTTGGTCGATTATCAATTTAACATTATCGATTTTAACAATTAAACATTTGATATTTGATTATTCCATGTGATTTTACCAATGGACACACATTTATTTTTTAAATAATTGATGTTACTTGATGTTCTAAAATTCGCATACATCAATCTTATCTTCGGTGATTGTGAAAAAGAATAGATGCGACATATAGAAGTTTCTAGAAGTTCCTAGAAGTTCCTAGAAGTTCCTAGAATAGAAGGACGATTGTGGAGCGTAGGCGAAGTATCATCCTTAGCATCATCCTTGAAATAAAATGCAGACGGTCGTTGTAATTTATCGCATAACCTGTATTTATGCTTCTGATATTCTTAGTCTGTGGTTTATGCGATGTTGTTGTTGAATATATGAGTATTAAAAAAAAAAAAAAAAGAAAAACGAAAAAACAGAAAAACGATGAAAAGATGAAAACATTTTCTTGCTTTAGGTGGAGTGCCGACAACCACGACTTAAGAGATGGTCATCGTCACGCGGGTAAGATGTTCTTTTTTTTCTTTTTCTTTTATTATTTAACTTAATTATTTCTAATTATAAATCATCGAAACAAGATCATTATTATAAAGGATCGAGTTTTTAAGGGATATTAAAGATTTTATTTGTTATAGAAAATAATATCTATTACAGGTGTAGTTCAGCTCGATCGATTTTATCTATTCTGACTGATTCTGACTCGTGATTCGCCGCGAGAGCGTTTTCTTGCTGATGCGTTACTTTTTACCGCTTTCATCGTCTTTCTCCTTCAAGACGGTTAGTAGGGCTTTGTCACGAGTGAGAATGTCTTAGGATTTTATGATATTCGCGTGAATGTTTCTTTTTTTATTTCTCTATTTTTTTTTTCTAATTCAAAAGTCGATATTTTTATGTCATCTTTGGCAATCGATTGATACGTATATATATATTTATTTTAGATTTATTTTAAATCAAAAGTTATTTTCTGTCTCATCGATCAATAATAATAATATCATCATGTTACAGTATAAATCGTCTTGATTGATTAGTTTTATTAGCGATTATGTACGTCGTCTTCGTCCGCGATTATATCGAAATAGAATTTCTATGGAACATAAGAAGGTCCTTGCAATCGAATGAAAGTTTACATTTATCGTGTCCTTTTTTATCTTTTAACCCTTTGTATCTCTAGGAGCATATATACTAATTATCTGTAAGATAAATGTGTACATATAAATTTATTAGATGGACCGGAAAGTAATGTCGTTTCTGCGCATGTCGATATTTGATTGTGATTAAAAATAAAAACTTGTTAAAAATTTATTCGTTTGAATTTAATTTAAGAAAGCGACATTACTTTCCGATCCCACTAATATATATCTTATTATATATAATGTATAATGTCAATTTCTCGATAAATAAAACAGAAGAAATCAATTAAAAAATGATATAGCAAATACATTTTTTGTACATACTTATAATAATTTTTTGTGATTAATGATTTCGAAGTTTAAGAGGGAAAAAAGGAATAGTTGAAGCACCACAAAATTTGAATCAATTCATTCGGCAGTTATACAATACTTTAAAGTAGTGTTCAAAAAATCTTTTTTGTCGCTAATGTAGAATTAACTTTTCGATAGGAGCTTTAAAGTAAAGGACAAAATTTCTATCTATGCAGCCGTTTCGAATTTTTCTTTCTGGAAAATAAAAAACGTTGAGACGCGCGATCGGTTAATTAGGCATAGTTAACGGTCCTTTACTACCGCGCGAATGCCCTGTACAACACCTTGGTATTTCGCACGAACGATCTAGCTGTCGTATAACGGTACGAGAATCGTCTGCTGGACGTGCTTTTTATTTGTACCTTCGAATTTATACTTTACGGTTTTTCTCTATTTATTTTAAATAAATCATTGAAGACGTGTAAAAAGCAAGAATTAAAAATTGATACAATTCTCTTTTTCTATCATTGGAGATTTTTAAGAGAAAAATGTCTTATTTATTGTATTGACTCTGACAATTAACTTATGAATAATTTCCTTATTATTTTTGTTATTGTTTCACTAAAATAAACAATTTTTCTATTTCGAAAGTAAACAAATATCGTCGAAAATTTAAGAAATTTTTCTTTCTTCTTTAGAAAGAAAAATGGTCTGTTCATAGTCTGTTCACAAATGTTCGTAAACTGATTTCTTTATAAATATAAACGAACATTAAACAGCAATAATAAAAATACAATTTAAAATTTTCATTAAATTCTCACGTTTGACGAGTAAATTGAGCCATTATAGATAGCAAAGAAAATAAAATGAATGAAGGAACCAATCGAATTGGTTATTATTATTTCAAATCGATGACCGGAAGAGCTCTTCCGATGAGGTGAACAACCGGAAAGCGTTTGGTATAGTCGATCATAGATCTATGGGAATGGTGTTACCATATTAAGACTTTGTTTAGAATGGTCATCCTGTGTATCTTATTACTAACTAAGCAATAAAATCCGCTGGTGCGATTATTATCGAAAATTTTATATTTTTATTCACGTTAAAACGTTTAACTGCTCTTAAATTATGTGAAATAGTGCAGTTTATTAAAATCAAATTAGAGCATTTACCTATCAGAAAAATTTATTATCGATGTTTCGTGCTTTTCTTTTTCTTTTACCAGCAGTGTACTTTCGGGATAATAATTAGTTTGAAATTGCATTGGAATGTCTTGATAAGAGAAAAAGATATCAAAAACGAATCGAAGGTTTTGTAATTCATAATGCAAGATCGACGAGTAGCGATAAACACTTTATCGGATAACCTTGCACAAAACAATCCACTTTCTTTTAATAGGAAGGCAAGAACAATGATAATCCGCAATTCATAATTGTTTGAATTAGAAGCAGACATAGTTAGTTGCCGCGTTCAACGCAACGTAATTAGTTTTCCTCTTATAAGCACACTTGTCATTATCATTCCCCATATAGTAATGTCTTTACGAATAAGAAAATTAATTCTAGCTATCGTAGATTATACTTATACTGTATGATAGAAAGATGGACACGGTCATGTACACGTATGCATTTAAAAATTAATAGGCGGATATTTATTTTTTATTTATTTATTTTTTTTTTTTTTCATTGTATATTATATGTTCACCTTACATTTTAATAATTATTTTTTATTTTTAGGGGGATTATATATGGATCGAACCAATATCTGGAAGAGAATTTGACGTTGCGATCGGAGCACGTGTAATTTCGGCAGAAGGTAGACGAATCCAGGTTAAGGACGACGATAACAAGGTGAGATTAGAGTTTGATTCGATTTACATTAAAGATCGCTTATGTTTCACGGCATAAAGGGATATTTATTTTTGACAGGAACAATGGCTGACTCCGGAAAGACGAATAAAGGCCATGCACGCTACGTCTGTGCAAGGTGTCGAAGATATGATCAGTTTAGGAGACCTCCATGAAGCCGGCATTTTGAGAAATTTACTAATTCGTTATAATGAGAATCTCATTTATGTTAGTAATTGATATTATTTTATATCTTTCTTCATACTACTACGTCAATATATTCTGCGGGGATAATCATTTAATTAATTTTTTATGTTTTTGATGTATTCAATGAAAAGAAAAAAAAAAAAAAAAAACGAAATTAATAAAAACGTGTTACAGACTTACACAGGCTCTATATTGGTCGCCGTTAATCCGTACCAGATACTGCCTATTTACACCGCGGAACAAATAAAGCTGTACAAGGATCGTAAAATTGGAGAACTTCCACCTCACATATTTGCTATCGGTGATAACAGTTATGCACACATGAACAGATACGGTCAAGATCAATGTATAGTAATTAGGTATAGGTCTTTACGTTTATTTATTCATTTACTTATTATTTACTTTTTTTTTGTATATTGATGCCATAAATGAAAAGTAAATAATTAATATTGAAAATAAGGATTGATTGAAAATTACGATGTTGGTATAGTGGCGAAAGCGGGGCGGGCAAGACCGAGAGTACGAAATTAATTTTACAATATTTAGCGGCGATCAGTGGTAAGCACTCTTGGATAGAGCAACAAATTTTAGAAGCAAATCCAATATTAGAAGGTATTGTCAAATAAATATATACAGAGGTAAATTAAATAAATAGTACGTATTTCACCAATATTTTATTTTCACTGTAGCCTTCGGTAATGCTAAAACTGTGAGAAACGATAACTCCTCTCGTTTTGGTAAATACATAGACATCCATTTTAATGAGCATGGTATAATAGAAGGCGCTAAAATTGAACAATACCTTTTGGAAAAATCTCGCATCGTGTCTCAAAGCTTAGACGAAAGGAATTATCATGTTTTTTATTGTATGTTGGCTGGATTATCGAAGGAAGAAAAGCAAAAGTTAGAACTTGATGATGCCTCATCGTACAGGTATCTAACGGGAGTAAGTAAGAAAATATTCTCTTTCTCTTTCTTTTTTTGTGGAAATGTGATTCTAAGTATAACTTCACGAAAAAATCATACGATTATAAATGTAAATTAATTAAATAATATTCTGTTTTTAATATTTAGGGAGGCAGTATAACGTGCGAGGGTAGAGATGATGCTGCTGAATTTGCTGATATAAGATCAGCCATGAAAGTATTGTTGTTTACTGATTCAGAAATATGGGAGGTTTTAAAGCTCCTCGCAGCTTTGTTACATATGGGAAATATAAAATACAGAGCTACCGTCGTAGGTATGAATTTAGTATTTAACAAAATCCTAAAGTATTATTTTTTCCTTTTTGTTTTGCTAGGATGGTTTTATTTCCTATTTGTGAATAACTTATAGATAATTTGGACGCAACAGAAATACCAGAACAGACAAACGTTCAGAGAGTAGCTCATTTGTTGGGTGTTCCAGTACAATCTTTGATAGATGCTCTTACACGAAAAACAATATTTGCTCACGGCGAGACTGTAGTAAGTATCCATGTACAGTAGCTATGAACTTTCAATTATGAATGTTAATTAATATTTTTATATCATTAATTGTATGTAACTTGTGATCAGGTTTCTACGTTATCAAGGGAACAATCAGTTGATATAAGAGATGCTTTTGTTAAAGGAATATATGGTCGATTATTTATACATATCGTTAAAAAAATTAACGAAGCTATCTATAGACCGAAGAATACTTCACGTAGTGCCATCGGTGTGCTTGATATATTTGGCTTTGAAAATTTTAATCACAATAGCTTTGAGCAATTTTGCATTAATTATGCGAATGAAAATCTACAGCAATTCTTTGTACAACATATCTTTAAGTTGGAACAGGAGGAATATAATCATGAAGGTATTAATTGGCAACATATAGAATTCGTCGACAATCAAGATGCTCTAGATTTAATAGCTATTAAACAACTAAATATAATGGCACTTATTGATGAAGAATCAAAGTTTCCAAAAGTATGTACTTCTCTATATATCGTTATATGTTTGTAACTTAATGCTATAATATTATTATATATGATTTCAGGGTACAGATCAAACGATGTTAGCAAAGATTCATAAGACTCATGGAACGCACAGAAATTACTTAAAACCAAAATCGGATATCAATACCTCATTTGGATTGAATCATTTCGCAGGTGTCGTTTTCTATGACACTAGAAGTTTTCTCGAAAAGAATAGGGATACATTTAGCGCTGATTTATTACAACTCATTCATATATCTTCAAATAAGTTTTTGCAAACGTGTTTCATCGAGGACATTGGCATGGGTTCCGAAACCAGAAAAAGAGCGCCGACTTTGTCAACTCAATTCAAAAAATCATTAGATTCACTTATGAAGACGTTATGTAGCTGTCAGCCTTTCTTTATAAGATGTATTAAACCTAATGAATATAAAAAACCTATGGTAAGTCTCAATACAAAATATTATAAATATTATAAAAATAATATAGAATATTAATGTATTATAACATTGAAAAGATATTTTTATCATTTGACATTATTTTAGATGTTTGATAGAGGATTATGTTGTCGACAATTAAGATACTCTGGAATGATGGAAACAATTAGAATACGCAGAGCAGGATATCCAATTAGGCATTCCTTTCATGAGTTCGTTGAAAGATATAGATTCCTTATACCTGGTGTACCTCCTGCGCATAAAGTATATTACCAAAAATATTTTCATTAACAATGAATTTCATTTACAATATGCTTTTCCAAATTAATATATTTTATTGAGTAAACGTTCTTATGGTAGGTCGATTGTCGAGCTGCTACTTCAAAAATTTGCCATGTAGTTCTAGGAAGATCAGATTATCAATTAGGACACACTAAAGTATTCTTGAAGGATGCACATGATTTATTTTTGGAGCAAGAACGCGATCGTGTTTTGACGCGAAAAATTTTGATATTACAACGCAATATACGTGGATGGGTTTACAGAAGAAGATTTATGCGTATGCGAACGGCAGCAATGATAATACAAAAGTATTGGAGAGGCTACGCTCAACGACAGCGTTACAAACGTATGAAGAGTGGTTATATGAGATTACAAGCTCTCATAAGATCACGAGTGCTGTCTCATAGATTCAGACACTTGCGAGGACATATAGTAGCTCTTCAGGCACGAGCTAGAGGTCATTTGGTACGCAAAATGTTTCGAAAAAAATTATGGGCCATTGTTAAAATTCAAGCTCATGTGAGAAGATTGATAGCAGAAAGAAGATATAAGAAGATTAAATATGAATACAGATTACATATTGAAGCGTTAAGGTTACGGAAGAAAGAGGAACGTGAACTAAAAGATCAAGGAAATAAAAGAGCTAAAGAAATTGCTGAACAAAATTATAGGGTGCGCATTAAAGCATAAGTTTAATTAGAATATTAGTTGCACAGTTTTTTAATGTGTAAATAATCTTGCAGGAACGAATGCAAGAATTGGAAAGAAAAGAAATAGAAATGGAACTTGAAGATAGGCGTAGGATGGAAATCAAGAAAAATTTGATTAATGATGCAGCTAAGAAGCAAGATGAACCAGTTGATGATAGCAAATTAGTCGAAGCGATGTTTGATTTCTTACCTGATTCTAGTAGCGAAGCACCAACACCAGCCAGGGAAACATCTGTTTTTAATGTTAGTTATTCATTTAATATTTTATCATTATTAAATTATGTTATGTACATAAAAATGCATATATTACTTGGATTTTCAGGATCTTCCAGCTCCTAAAGCTGATCAGCAAGAAATTATTAGTCCGGTTCAAACTGCTTCAGAAGATGAGGAAGACTTATCCGAATTTAAGTTTCAAAAATTTGCAGCTACTTACTTCCAGGGTAATATTACACATCAGTACTCTAGGAAACCATTGAAACATCCGTTATTATCTCTACATACACAAGGAGACCAACTGGTTAGTACGTCAGTATTTAAAAAATTATTTTTAAAATATTTAGTTCATGATAAATATAAATTTTTATCGATCTTACTATATACTTCATCTTAGATATAATGCTATCTTTTATAGGCTGCTCAAGCTTTATGGATTACTATACTTCGTTTTACCGGTGATCTTCCGGAACCACGTTTTCATACAATGGACAGAGACACAACATCTGTTATGTCTAAAGTAACCGCTACTCTTGGACGTAATTTCATTAGAAGTAAAGAATTCCAGGAAGCACAAATGATGGGCATGGATCCAGTATGTATTGATTACACGTTTCATTTTAGATGTCTATTTTGCTCAAAAACTAAAGAACATTATTCTTTGATAGGAATCCTTCTTAAAGCAGAAACCACGATCTATCAGGCATAAATTAGTATCATTGACCTTAAAAAGGAAGAATAAATTAGGAGAGGATGTTAGAAGGAGACTACAAGAAGATGAATATACAGCAGATAGCTATCAATCTTGGTTGGAAGCAAGACCAACTTCAAATCTAGAGAAACTACATTTTATCATTGGTCATGGAATACTCAGAGCAGAATTAAGAGATGAAATTTATTGTCAGATTTGCAAACAATTAACCAATAATCTTTCAAAATCATCGCACGCTCGTGGCTGGATTTTACTGTCCCTTTGTGTTGGTTGTTTTGCTCCATCTGAAAAATTTGTAAACTATCTTCGTGCATTTATAAGAGAAGGGCCACCAGGCTATGCTCCGTACTGTGAAGATCGCCTCAAAAGAACATTCAATAATGGTACTCGGAATCAGCCTCCAAGTTGGTTAGAACTTCAGGCAACAAAATCCAAAAAACCAATTATGCTTCCTATTACATTCATGGATGGAAATACCAAAACTCTTCTTGCCGACTCAGCAACTACTGCTAGGGAATTGTGCAATCAATTATCAGATAAAATTTCATTAAGGGATCAATTTGGATTCTCTCTTTATATCGCATTATTCGATAAAGTTTCATCATTGGGTAGCGGTGGTGATCATGTTATGGATGCTATTTCTCAGTGCGAACAGTATGCTAAGGAACAGGGCGCACAGGAACGAAATGCGCCATGGAGATTGTTTTTCCGGAAAGAAATCTTTGCACCATGGCATGAACCAACAGAAGATCAAGTAGCAACAAATCTGATATATCAGCAAGTAGTTAGAGGTGTGAAATTCGGAGAATATCGCTGCGACAAAGAAGAAGATTTGGCAATGATTGCAGCTCAACAATACTATATAGAGTATCATACAGATATGAATATAGACAGATTATATACCTTACTACCTAATTATATACCAGATTATTGTTTAGCTGGTGTCGATAAGGCCATTGATAGATGGGGACATCTTGTTCTACAAGCATATAAAAAGGTAAAATATAAGTATTAAATTAAAATTATCACGTTGGTTAAGAATTACAATTCTTTTAATATTTTTAGAGTTACTATTTAAAAGAAAAGGTACCTGTTTTACGTGTTAAAGAGGATATAGTAGGCTATGCAAAATTTAAGTGGCCTTTACTTTTTTCTCGCTTCTATGAAGCTTATAGAAATTCTGGTCCAAATTTGCCTAAGAACGACGTTATTATAGCTGTCAATTGGACTGGAGTTTACGTTGTTGATGATCAGGAACAAGTGCTTTTGGAATTGTCCTTCCCTGAAATTACCACCGTGTCTAGTCAAAAGTATGTATGTTGCTGCCTTTAATAATTTTTTTAGAATAACAGAAACTATTTACTAAACTGTTTTTAGAACGAACAAGATGTTTACACAGACATTCAGTTTGTCGACGGTGCGAGGAGAAGAGTTTACATTCCAGAGCCCTAACGCAGAAGATATTCGTGATTTGGTTGTATACTTTTTAGAAGGTTTAAAAAAACGTAGTAAACATGTTATAGCAGTGCAAGATTATAAAGCACCTGGTGAAGGATCGTCTTTCTTAAATTTCCAAAAAGGAGATCTTATTATCTTGGAAGATGATAATACTGGCGAAAATGTTCTTAGCTCTGCTTGGTGTGTTGGAACTTGTGAAAGGACTGGTGAAAAAGGTGATTTTCCTGTAGAGACAGTTTATGTTCTACCATCTCTTACAAAGCCCCCAAATGATATATTGGTAAATATCATTAATTTGTCTATATATATATAGAAATATTTATGCAATGCTTTAAATATTAAAATATTTCATCTTACATAGGCATTATTCAGCGTAGAAAGTACTGAAAATGGCCGTAGGTTATATCCTCAACAAATAAATGGAGTTGAATCTCGAGACAAACCTCATACTCTTATGGAATATGCCATTGATCATTTTCGGTAGATATATTTTGCAGCAAAAATGAATATTAGATTTAAAATAAAAATATTTTCATTCTAAATATCATGTATATGTTTTAGAACTCCGCCAAAGAGGACAATGTCGAAGGCTTTAACTCTAACAACAGCGAGAAGAGGTCATACAGATGAATTATGGCATCACTCGAGAGAACCAATAAAGCAACCACTTTTGAAAAAATTAATATCTAAGGAAGAACTTGCGGAAGAAGCATGTTTTGCCTTCAATGCTGTTTTGAAATATATGGGTGATTTACCAACGAAAAGATCTCGAATTGGCAACGAATACACCGATGTTATTTTTGACGGTCCTTTAAAGAATGAAATTTTAAGAGACGAGATTTATTGTCAAATAATGAAGCAATTAACGGATAACTGTAATAGATTGAGCGAAGAACGAGGATGGGAGTTAATGTGGCTTGCTACTGGACTTTTTACTTGTAGTCAAAGTCTTCTTAAAGTATGATTTTAATGTGATCTTATATTTGTGTAAATATTAATTTTTTTTAAAATTCTTTGCATTTCATTCATATCTATGTATTGTTAATTAAAGGAATTAACATTATTTTTACGCACGAGGCGACATCCCATATCTCAAGATTCGTTACAAAGACTTCAAAAGACTTTACGTAATGGTCAACGAAAATATGCTCCACATCAAGTAGAAGTAGAAGCTATTCAACATAAAACAACACAAATATTTCATAAAGTCTACTTCCCAGATGATACTGATGAAGTAAGGATATTTAATATATACATATATAGTTACTATGATAAAATAATCTTTTCTCTTATATATAGGCGTTTGAGGTTGATTCATCTACAAGAGCAAAGGATTTTTGTCAGAATATTGCACAAAGACTTAATTTACGTTCGGCAGAAGGTTTTAGTTTATTTGTAAAAATTGCAGATAAGGTCATTTCAGTACCGGAAGGTGATTTCTTTTTCGATTTTGTGCGACATCTAACAGATTGGATTAAAAAAGCTAGACCATCACGGGATGGTAGGTAGCAGATTGTTTCTGATTAAAATAGTTATTAAATTGAATTTATAGTTTTATATATATATATATATATATATATATATATATATATATATATATATATACATATATATATTATAGGTATTTCTCCTCAGTTTACGTATCAAGTATTTTTTATGAAAAAGTTATGGACAAATACAGTTCCTGGAAAAGACAGAAATGCGGATCTTATATTTCATTTTCATCAAGAACTTCCAAAGTTACTGAGAGGTACATCTTAAAATTACCAATTTTATAAGTATTATGGATTGTTCTACCTCTAGAACTTTTACATACATAAAATTTTTAGGATACCATAAGTGTACTAAAGAAGAAGCTTCAAGATTAGCAGCATTGGTATATAGAGTACGTTTTGGAGAAAGTAAGCAAGAACTTCAAGCGATTCCGTAAGTTTTTATGAAACTATGTACAAATTGTTCATATTATTAAAAGTATTTTGTACGAACTAATAATTGTTGTTATAAAATATAAATGTTATTACTTATTTTAAATAGGCAAATGTTGAGAGAACTTATACCAAGCGATTTAGTAAAGATACAAAATTCGAATGACTGGAAAAGATCTATAATAGCTGCGTATAATCAAGATGCTGGTAAGTCATAACGACTTTTGTAATAACATCAACGTATAATTTGCTGCTTTGAATATTTCTTTATTATTATTAAATATGATTATTTTTTACATAGGAATGAGCCCAGAGGATGCAAAAATAACATTTTTGAAAATAGTTTATCGATGGCCAACATTTGGATCTGCATTCTTTGAAGTTAAGCAAAGTACAGAACCAAATTATCCAGAATTACTTTTAATTGCAATTAATAAACATGGAGTAAGCGTTATACATCCTCAAACAAAGGTAATTTAACATAGATTTTTCATATTACAAATCTAATATAATATACATAAACATAATTTGATTCTAATTACCATCATAATTTTTTGTAGGATATATTAATAACACATCCTTTTACTAGAATCTCAAATTGGTCATCTGGTAATACCTATTTTCATATGACAATAGGGAACTTGGTACGAGGTTCTAAACTTTTATGTGAAACTTCACTTGGTTATAAAATGGATGATCTGTTAACGTCATATATTTCATTAATGCTCACAAATATGAATAAGCAACGTACAATACGAATAAAATAGATTTATGGCTACGTGTTCTCCAAAGCAATTAAAAAATAATCCGTACATTTTTCTATTTTTTAAATATAAGTAATAGAAGATAATATTAGAGAGATTAAATAAGAAGAAGAGATACTTTTCATAAGAAATTCAAAATGTAAAGCAAAATGTATGTAAATTTAGCGCAAATTTAATTTGACCATTTCAAAATATTGTTGTTTATGATTGTTTATACTATATAATAGCGTTAAAATGATATTTTTTTATAATGAAAAGAACACATTCCATTATCGTTCCACATATATTTTTATTTTATTACATTTTTTAAAAATTAATATTGAATTTTATACTTGTGATTTAATTATAGTATTAATTTTTTCAAGGTCATAGAGATATTGTTAAATACCAGTGAATAATTTTTAGTTAATTCGTTATATCAGGCACTACACATTCATGTGGCATTATAAATAGATATAACAGCCAAATTTATTTTTTTCATACTTACCATTCGATTTACAATTAGCGGCACAGTTGTTACACAGATAATACAAAGGAAATAGAAGTTCGTGTGTATACAAAATAATAAACTAAAAGCTTTGTATATGATTTATTTACAAATAAGATTTTCATATAATTTTGTAAAATATTACTTTGCTCTATATTAAATATAATCAAAGAATTTTGTGCTGAAGCATATATTACTCGGTTTCGATATAACTGATATCTTTCTTATTATTTAAATAGTACATAAAACCGTAGAAAACGACAATAAGTTAATAAATATTATTGTACGTAAGTTATGAATATGAACATATTGCGAAATGATTTTTAAAAGTGTTTATCAATATTGATTCGTAAGTTATAATAAAACAAAAAAAAGGAAAAAAAAAAGAAAATAGTATGAGAGAATCTAAACTTGTATCCGTCCGATGATATTCAAGAATATAATTACTATTAATCCACATTTATATATTGTGAATAATAAAGACAATCGTATTCTTCAATTATGCGATACAAGTGTTAATCGTGAGTAAGTTCCCATGGAACATATACATGTTTCCCCTTCACAATAGATCTTTTCAGGAAGACATTCTTAAGATGATGTTATCTCATTTCCTCCTTGAGACGACTACGTTCAAATATACTTTAAAAACAAGAAATAAAGACAACTCTGCAAACCTAATGAACCAGATTTATTTAAACTAGATCTTAAATTAATATGTTAACTTTATCAGGTTTATGTAATTTTCTTAAGTACAAAGTTTTGAATTTTCATTTGTATTTAGCAATTAAATAATTTTACGAATTCGATTAAATTTGAAAAGATTTTTTAAGATCATACATAAGTTTTCGTTTTGTAGATAGTTCATGTGTGAAAGATAAAACGCTATAATACATTTACAGATATGAAGATAAATTAGTGCTTTCATCAATAATCCCAATAATTGTTAGTAGTTACAGATATTATTATAAATACCTAATTTTACACCAAATTACATTTTATATGACTTATTTATTAAAATGCACTA
Source organism: Vespa crabro (assembly GCF_910589235.1). Classification (NCBI taxonomy): domain Eukaryota; kingdom Metazoa; phylum Arthropoda; class Insecta; order Hymenoptera; family Vespidae; genus Vespa; species Vespa crabro. The sequence continues at coordinate 7,573,301 of NC_060965.1, forward strand.
AACATTTTTGCAATCATTGCAATCATACGAATTCCGATTATGTACAGATAATTCTATTTTGAGATTAATCAAATTTTGTTTTATGCATATATTATTTATTTCGGTGACTATTGTTTTTATTTACAAATTTATTCTTATTTTAAAATTAATTGTATGATCTAAAGAATAGTAGAAAAACATTGCATTTATTTTCGTCATAGTATTTAGGATTAGGAAACATTTGGAGCATAAAGTAAAAATTATATAATGTAAATTATGTCAATTTATTCTAAAACACATAGTGACATAAAAACTCATACGTATAGATCTTTATAAGTAATCAAGCTTTTAAATCTCATGCTTGCTCTTTTTTTCTTTAGAAAAAATATTATTGAAGTTAAATATATATTTGAGAAATTTCTAATTATAATCAATGGTAGTGGTGGTTATGTCTTTTGTTGATTATACAAGCCATGTTCCTGTAAAAAGTTATTTTTTTGCCTGCAGTATATAATAAAGAATATATGAAAATACTGTATATATTGCAGAAAATCAGTAAAATTAGTAAGTGCAAGAAATATGTTACCAAAATTGAAACAAAATCGATTTGTGTGTGCGTGTGTGTTGTATGTGTGTATCTATGTATATATGTATATGCGTATATATATATTTACATGTATGTTCAACGTAAATTTGGAGTCGCGTTCAATTCATACAAACATTTAGATTCAAGCAACATAAATTTTTACAATATATATACTAATTAAAAGCGTATAATTCTTAAAATAAATCAATATGTCAAACAACAAAATTGTTTAGGTGTCATTTTAATACAGAAAAAGAATATATAATTTCTATTGACAAGATAATATCTGATCTTGGATCAATATTGATTTACACACAAACCCATGTACATTCGTTCAATAATTAATGGACATTTTAATAAATAATAAAATTTCTTTGTGATTTCGTTCTTGTATGAATCTATAAATGTGCAAAATATTTATTTATGCTCATTTCTAGACACATTGCACATTGCATTACATCTTATCCTGCAGGTAAAATATTTATGTGTAACTATATTCTTTCAATAACAGTAGTTATAAAGATCTTTTAAAAGTGACTGTATCACTGTTAAATGCACAACCATTCCTTCCCTATTGATATGCAATTATACAAGTTACATTGCATACCTTTATAAATATGCATTTTAAAATTGTTGTTCTCATATATGTTATACAATTATGTTGTTATATTTGAGTAATATATCTATGAGCATCATTCACTTAAAACCCGTTAACCTGTCTTTTTATTGTATAATTCACTAAATATTCACATTTTTATCATGTAAATTCTTATATCTAAGATTGCTATAAATTATTATCTCTGTAAATTTTTATCAACAACTTATAGTCCATATATTAATATGTAAATAATGCACGGTATTGTACATATTTTGCGCACCTTTTACAAGGTGAGCTAAATGTTACGTTTTTATACTGTCTAAATTTCGTGCAGCGCTATTGACTTCCACCGATAACATCTTCATGATGTAGATACTACCACTAGTACCCTCAATATTGTCAACAGATGCAAATGGAACATCATTTGTATCACTATGTTTTAGACTTTGGTTCATATTATAATTATCTAGAGAACATCAGAGGCCTGATTGCGGAGGTTGATGTGTATTCCATGGTACATCAGCTATTGCTGATGACATACTAGCTTGATTGTGCATGGCACGTGGAGCTCTCATTATTTCATCTGCAGGTGGACAATGTGGACGTGGACCAGGTTCAGGAGTATAAGTAAATGTTAAACCAGTTGCATAAATAATTCCATCATTTCGCACTAAAGAAACTGGAACTTGTGTTGGCTGCCGTACCCACAACCATTCTCCTCTAAAGAGTGATATATCAGGTACAACACATAACATACTTTCTTGACATCTATACATTGTCTCTGCCTCAACATCTCCAAACCATACTTGAAGATTAGGAGTAAAATTGTCACCAGTTAATTCGAGCATGGCAACATCTCCACCACCATTTAAGTGAAGACTATGGACAAGTGGTACAGGTGTTACAGGCGATCTTACTGGTCCCATGCCTTCGAAAAACTGATATTCTGCTTTATCTGTACTAATTATCGTCCAGCAAGCACCATCATTTATCATTTCTTTATTTGCTTCTTTAGGACATGGCGTTGCTTGGAATTGTATAATACGTTCTTGAGAAAGACAAAGATACATGTGATCCGTATCTTTCATATAGAAGGCGCATTTATGAAGCTGTGATACCGGATCATCTGCTTCAAGACTGGCCATTTGCTTATCAACCTTGCGAATTACTAACCGTGGTAATGCCATTCCTGTGACTGAACATACTAACTTCACTGTACTACCATAATGAACATATCCATCGCGCACTTGAAATTCTTCAGACTCACTTTCATTATCATCTAATAAGTGAATGGTAAATGCACCCCACTGTGTGGAACTTGCATGAAAGTTACCATTTTCTACATGGAGATAACGTGTGCTTACAGTCTGTGATCTTAAGCGATTAAAAAGTGCTACTCTTGTACCACTTGCAATACATAAATCTGCATTTTTTAAAGATTGTTTTTTCTTGGAAGGTTTGGAAATTACTTTTATTCTTTTACTGTGAAATACACCAATATCATGTCCACTTCCATAAAACATTTTTACAGAGAGCATAAAATGCTTTCTTTTGTCAGAATCTGAAATATATAATGTTTTTGCTGCACAATATTGTTTTCCATTATTGAGATCAAGTTGTTGCATATCTTGATCAGAATTGCCAATTCCAATGAAAGCACAAAGTTGAGCTGATTGTTCACTTTCACCTTCACGAAGCATCTGTTCTTGTCGCATTCTCCAACCATCACCAAATAAATAAATGCACGGTGGAGGACAGAAAAATCGCTTTTCATTACCATATGATTTTTGTGCTACCTTAGCATGCAGAATTACAATCACCATGTCACTTCGATCACGTAGGTAACGTTCCATTGCTTCACGAGTAAGTCTCTGGTCTTGATGATCAGATCTATACATGCCTGAGCCATAGCGAGGATACACCGACATGACTGAAGTCGGTGATGGAGGAGACTGCATGCCATGAGCCATTGTGGGCAATCCAAATTGGTGTGGCATATTTAAATTTTAATTCTACCTTCAAGATTATGCAATATTTTGCCGTTGTGGCTAACTATATCCTTATTTCCTTTGCATATTTTATCCTTCCAAGATCTTATCTGTGAACAACAAAAACTTCACTAATTATAAAATTTGTTAATCTAAAGATTTTATAAGAGATGCTATATTTTGTAAAATTATTGATTGATATATACATTTTTTTAAATAGACTTGATTTAGAATCCAATAATCAATGTAATTCACTATAATACTTAAAATGCAGGCACTATATAGTTCTTCTTTTTAATATATTAAGATAGATTCATATTATTTAACATAATAAATGACAAAATGAAGAAGGCTGCAACTTTCATAAGTATATTGCAATAAATGTTTACAATTATGTATAATAATATAATGCAAAATTTAAAGTGAAGCAAAATATATTTTTGTATTATCAAAATGAATACCATAAATTTTAATAAATTATTTAAATATTTTTATAAGCTTACATAAAAATCTTATTATGATAAAATAATAAGCAAAATTATAATAACACGACATTATCTTTATAATAGGATATAGAATTGCGTGATTATATCCTTGTAATGAAATTCAAGATTGTATGTTCTTTTAAAGCTTTAGCGTGAGAAATATTGTTGTTTTCTTATAGCACGAGCCGTAATTAACCTACAATATTTTTTTTGCAAACTAGCAGCTGAGAACTGTCTGCCTTAATACAGGAAGAAGTAAACGTACACATGCCATGGGAACCGAGCTGAGCTCATTTTTCTTTTATGAATTAATGTCTTTCTGATCATCATACTTGTGCTATTATATTTCATATTTATATCCATTAAATATATTTTAATTAGCGATATTTGTAAATTATTAAAAGAAATAAAAAAATTAATAGATACATATTGTTATATTAAAATTTATTCATAATTTCTATATCATAAATAAAAATTTGTTTTCTTTTCTATAAAAACAAATCTAATAACTAATACATTATGATATTTTACTATTCCCAATGTATATATAAGTGAAGGCAATGTATATCTATGGATGGCATTACTTGCAAAAACTCTTACTGACTTTTACATGATATCTTCGAGTTTTCTGTTGCATAATTTATATAGTAAAACGAATTATGTATGTAGTATAAATTGAAACGAATAAAGTATTTAATGAGATGTACATATATTAAAAAATTGCATTTTACAATGCAGTAATTTTCGTGTCTTAAAACAGAAATTACAAAGCATAATTAATTCTACCATAAATATATTGAATAGAGATTTAAAAATTAAAACGTATGATATATCTTTCATATTGAGAAAATTTTCTATACTTGTTACTATATAAATTTTCGAAAGAAAATCATTCAATTAAATTTGCAATTCATCGAAATATTACGAACACAGATAATTAACACAGTAACAGAAAGTAAAAAACCGCGTAAAAATTTAACATCATTGATTCTCGTCAAATTTTTAAATATAAGCGCGTTATAAAAACAAATACTGATGAGCGGCTCTGTATCAAAGTAAAACTTGAAAAGTAACAAATGAAAATCTTTGCGCATGATGTTCTTTTAAATAGAAAATGTTCTACTCATCCTGTATTTATCTACAACTTACATGGATTTTAAATTGTTATGTGTGAAAATATCATATTTGTTTATTTACCTTCTTTTCGCTTTGCGAGGTTACAGGTACACACCGCTCATATACGACTGAGGTTACGTTCCTAAGACTCACCTCATTTTGATCAGTAACCCGAATCTAAATCCATATTCATGCGCATTTTTCAAGGTCTTGATCATTTGTAAATTTTCTTTAATTCACCGATCATTCACCATTCACCGAATCCTTACGCATCCTTTTTGCCCACTCTCTCTCTTGCTAATCCATTCAAAAAACACCTGTTCACTTTCCGAATTTTCCGAACAGTCTTACCAACTGAAGTAAACGAAATACACATTGGTCGGGCGCGCGCGACTCTTTAAATGTCTTTTCAAAGTATGATGTTATCACCTAATACAATGTTTTTTCTGGTTTGTAGGGAAAATATATATAAAGAAAAAATCAAAAGTAAAAAAATATATATATAATCCGCAAATGTACGGATAATATTTCTACGCGTGTAAAACTATATGAAAAATATGTATTCCTTGTTTTTTTGACAAACTCAAAATCTTTGGTGAAAAAATGAAAAAGCGCGTATAGCTATTTGGAACGCGTGAAACACTCACTTCTGCCGACACTCGTCGAGTAACTAAGTTCGGCGCGACAACGTAGAGTTATTACCGCCGCGTAAGTGGCTGCAGCAGGGCCGTATTCCAAACTGACAACAGTAGGGTGCTTTGGAAAGAGGCGCTTGTTTTCATCAAAAATTGCACTTTCAAATATCTGAATGTCGTGACTTCAATCATAATTCATCATGATATAAAATGTCACATATTGATTTTATTTTACGCAAAAATTTAAAAAGTATCGTTTTTTTTTGCGCTTTAAATCATACTGATATTAAGACCGAAAGAATACTTTTCATCGTAAAATTCAATTTTTTTTATGTTTTTAAATTCATAAATTGAAACGCTCATTTTCATACAAACTAGAATTTTCTTCCAAACGAATTCTTAGCAGTTAAAAAAATATCGCAATAATTCAGAACAACGGAGTTACACCACTGGGCCGTAGTTTCTATTGTTTTACTGTTGTACAATGGCCCGTCCGACCTAAGCGCCTCCAGTACCCCTCTTACTCCCCACCTGAAACGAACTATTCCCCTCTCTCCCCAACCGACCGTGGAATTGCTGCCGCAAAAGGATGTTGGGGTTACCCTAGGGGGCGTGGGAAAAACCTGCTGTGGGAAAGAGTGGGTGGCCTCTACCTCACTCCACTTCTGCGATGATGACGATACGATGTATATAAACCGCGTCTCTATGAGAGTGAGGAGAGAAAAAGGGTGGGAGGGAAAGAGAAAGAGAGAGGGAGGGAAGGAGGGAGAGAGAAACAGACAGATAGATAGCCAGACGGAGACAGAGATAGAAAGAGAGACAGAGAGAGAGAGAGAGAGAGAAAGAGAGAGAGAGAGAGAGAGAGAGAGAGAGAGAGAGAGAGAGAGAGATAGGCAAACAGAGACAGAAAGAGAGAGGGAGAAAAAGAGTTTCTATGCTTCGCATATGTGTACGTGTATTAGTGCACGCGTTGTTTCACGTTGCGTGCATTCGACGACGTGCATCCATGACTTGCTGCGTAATATAGAACGTGTGCGTGAGCGCTCCAAGTTAATGCTTATAATGGTACTACAGTTGCTCGATCGCGTATTTATCGATAGTCGAATAAATGAAAAAGATGCAAATGGCGTTGAAAAAGGGACGCTTTCTTGTTCTCATTTGATCTTCCTTAGAAAGTCTTTAAAATGTATGTTATCTTCGATTTTAATAATGATTTAATAAAAAAATAGAAAAAAGAAACGATTACATTTTCACAGTAACGATAGATATAAGTTATATTATAATCTTTTTTCTTTCTTTTCTTTTTCATTTAAATGCAATAGTTTTTTCTACAATTCTTAATTATTGTTACAATCATGTATATAGTATTTTTTTAAATACACGACTATTTTTATACAGTTATAATCTTTTGAAATATTTGTTATATTGTACAAAATAATATTTTTTGTTTTTACAATCTAAAAGATCGTACAAATTGTTCATAGGTTTGATACGATCAACTTTTGTCTATAAATAACCGGATAACTTTCACTAGAAAAAATATTTGCATAATTAGGAATAGTGTCTTTATTAGTATAACAGTATATTCGTAAGATATGATAGAAAATTCGAATAGGATACTGCTTTAAGAATAAGATCGTTCTTTCGCTCTTCGCTCATCTTCCCTATAGTAAAATCGAAGCGTGAGAAAAAAACGTGTTAAAAGAGGGATACCGTTATATATATACGTACGAATAAATTGAATTCATTCTCTTAAAGTTTATACGATACATTTATAAATATATTTATATAACTTGTGCATTATTTTTGCAATTTTGCAATATAATGTTATTAATTTTGCCACTTTAAAATAATATTTAAATACAAATAATATATAGAGTAAAATCTATTCATAAAAGGCAAGTTAAAAAAACAACCGAATATTAATTCACTTGTTTAAGAAAAAGGATTCGAAATTAAAAATGAATTATATAGGAATACCTAGTTTTACCTAAATATAAAGGGTATATAGCATGTAGTATTAGCAGGGTGCGCTAGTCGTATTGTTTTCGTTTATCAGCTGATCGGTACGCCAGCTTGCATGATAATCGTTTTATATTTTGATTAATTGTTGCAAAATAAATTTCATTAATATATTATTAATTTCAAAATAACAGCATAACAATTTTTTATTTACGTATACAAATATAATTTTTAGCGTTTATTCGTCACACAAAACGATAATGTAAGTACGATTTCTTTTAATTTTTTAATAAGTTAGGCTATGATAACAATATGATATAATAACGTTAGTCGTAAATATATTATGGAAATACACATTTTTTTCAACGAATTCGTTATTTAATAGTAACCATATTAGAAATTTTATTTTGATATCATGGGAGTACTTGGTTTATGGCGATTAATTGAAGCTACCGGAAAACCAGTTCCTTTAGAAACGTTGGAAGGAAAAGTTTTAGCTATAGGTGGGTAAATATTAATTTTTATATCTCTATTAATAATATTACTTTTATATGTACAAGGATATCATACATCTATGTTTAATAACATTCAAGTCTGTTAATTGAATATATAATGGCAACTTGAATATATATTTTAGATGTGTCTATATGGATTCATCAGGTGTTACAAGGATATCAAGATCGTCATGGCAATCCTAAGCCCAATGCCCACTTAATCGGATTATTTAATAGAATTTGTAAACTGTTATACTATAAAATCAAACCAGTCTTTGTGTTTGATGGAGGTGTTCCTATGCTTAAGAAATCCACAGTTGTAAGTATATGTCATGGTATGAATCACCATAAAAAATAATAAATATTTTATTAGTATATTTTTATGTAATACATTTGTTTTTTCTTTTTTTTTTTTATAAAGATTGACGTAGCATGCAATGTAGCAAGAGAAGTATATGTAGTAAAGTTGTTCGTCTATCTTGATTATAATATTACCTGTAGATAATTAGCACATCGTGGGAACCAGGTAGTGAGAAAAGAGTCTCCTCATTCTTTTGTGTTTGCAGGCTGCACGCAGGAAGCAGAAATCTATCGCTGCAAGTAAGGCACGAAAGATGAAGGCAGATTTGATAAATAACTTGATAAAGCATACAGTTGTGAAAAGTGTATTGAATAAGAAAAATGTGGATGAAAAGATTGAATCTTCCGAAATATCTACTAATATTTATAGTAAACCATCTGTAAACGATGTCTTCAAATTACCAGAATTAACTAATATAGATGAAAAGGACTATATAAGTAGCGATGATTCAGATTCGTCTATGCAATTAAGTCCAAGAAAGCAAACCAAGTGGATGGGCAATATTCATAGTGTAGATCTGTCTACTGCAGAATTTAAATCACTGCCTGCCGATGTGCGTTATGATATTCTTACAGATCTTAAGGAAACTAGAAAACAGAGTTCATGGGGACGTTTACATGAAATGCCTGAAGTATGTATAAATTTTATGAAATTATATTGAATTTTGAATTTTGAAATATATATTTCTAAACTATTTTAATTTTAGGAATCAAATAAATTTTCTACTTTTCAAATGAAACGTTTATTAAAACGTAGATTTGTACAAGAATCACTAGAATCTGCTGAGAAAGAGATGGGAGGTAAAACCTTAACTTTGGATGAATTAGAGAAATTATTAACTGAACAGGGTGTGCAGACTAATAGAGACAATGCATACCGCATTGCATCAGACAGTACATCTAGAGTCATTTATATTAGTGGTAAGTTGTGAACAAATATTTGCAAATCTAAAAATCAAAAATTCTTACTTCTTTGAAAAAAAATAATGAAGAAATGTATTATTATTATTTTGTAGATAAAGATACGTTAATTCGAAATACCACTGAGGATACAACAAATAAGAAAGATGTCTTAAACAGAATAGATGAGGAATTTGAACCTGTTGCAGGCCCCAGTGGCATTGCAATAACTCGTAAAAACCTAAATGAATTTCAATTAAGCGATGGAGATAGTGATAGTAATTTAACAAGCTATAGCAACTCTGTACCTATTATTGAAAATATAAATGAGTATGAATTTGGTAGTGATTGGGAATCAGAAAATGAAAAAAATGAATCTTCACCGCTTCCTAAAAAATATCAGAACAAAAATATCATTAATCCTGCTTTAACATACATGTTAGAGCATAGTAGTTTAACGCAAGAACAAATTATGCAACTTATAGAGCAAACTAAACAAAATAGTAACAAAAAAACTAATACTCATTCAAGTACAAGTACAAAATCATTATCTATGCTAGAACCAATTATAAACAATACAAAAAATGAAAAGGAGGAACAGCAAAAAATTATTGAAGAAAATTTAATTGGTTGTAATCAAATTGTGGAGAAAAATATACCTATATATTCATTAGAACATTCTAATTTGGATATTTCTACAGAAAATAATAGTAGTAATTTTCAGTTTGTAGAAGACAATGATAAATTAATTTCAGATGAAGAGAAAATTGAGTGTCACTCACAACCTATTGTTGTCCCTATAACATTAGATAAACATACGACTGACTCAGATTCTGATGAATTTATTGAAATACCAGATGTTCCAATACCTAATTCAAATATTTCAAAAGAAATTACTAAAAAACATGTTATTGAAATATCATTTAAATCCAACGAAAAAATTGAAAATGATATATTTGCAGATGTATTTAAAGAATCAAGTCAAGATATATTTTCACAATCTACCGAATCTGTTATCTCTTCATTGATAGAGCGGACTATTTCAACAAGTGTTTCTCAAGATTTAAATAAACAAAATGATAACAAAGACCGTGAAGTTTCAGAAATTTCAACATTGAAAAGTTTCAACTTTTACAAAACTTCATTAGATAAAAAGACAGATTTGCATGAAGAAGGACATAGTCATGTATTTCAATCAAGTAACGTGGACGAAGATCAAATTAAGAAGATTCAAAAAAGCAAGATTTTTATAAATGCAGAAGTTGCTTGTGATACAGCTAAATTATCTAAGGATACAATGAATGAAAAAAAAGTTTTACCTACAAATGAGACTGAACTTTTAGAATTAAAGGTATGGTAAATCAAAACGTTATTCGATCTGAAAGATTATAATTATCTTACTTCCTATTGACTCGTGCTTAGGTAGATTTTCTAAATGTAGGCAAATCTAGAAGATGAACAGAAACAACTCACGGAAAATATCAGTAAATTGGAGAGGCAAGCTACAGACATATCTGATCAAATAAGAATTGAGGCTCAGGTAAAATTTAATGGTCAATTTTTTCAATAAGAAATTTCTCATTCAATTCTGAAAATTATAGAATGTTATATGATTTTATAGGAGCTTTTACGTTTATTTGGTATACCATATGTTATTGCACCAATGGAAGCAGAAGCTCAGTGTGCTTATTTAGAACAGATTAAACTTACTGATGGAACGATTACAGATGACTCCGATATTTGGCTTTTTGGAGGACAATGTGTTTACAAAAATTTCTTTAATAACAACAAGAAAGTATTGCAATTTCGATTTTGTGATATACAACACCATTTTAGTAAGTATGATAAATGTATGCTTTGGGAAATTGATTTTGAAATATCATAAAAGTGTAATAATTTTGACATATATATTTTCTTAGAATTGACTCGTCACCAATTAATACAATTAGCTCTTTTGGTTGGAAGTGATTATACTACAGGTATACCTGGTATTGGACCTGTAACGGCACTTGAAATATTAGCTGCATTTCCAACGCAAGGAGATAACTTATTACATGGTTTAATTAATTTCTATTTATGGATACAAAAAGATAAAGCTATAGATTCTAGTAAAAAAAGTTTACGTAACAAGTTACGAAATATAAAAATCGAGAAAGGTAATCCTATTGCTATACGTAGTTAATTATCGATTACTCTCTTTCATTTAGAGATGATCATATTTATTGAAATATGATTCACAGGTTTTCCAAGTCAAGCTGTTGTACAAGCATATATGTTTCCTTCAATAGATGAATCAAAAGAAAAATTTACATGGGGTCGACCTAATATGATTTTATTGTCAGATTATACGACCTTAAAGTTTGGATGGAGTAAAAATAAATTTAATGAAATAATAAAGCCGGTAATTAAAAGAATGGAAGAATCTAAACAGCAACAAACAATAGATTCATATTTTAAGTTAAAAGCAATACCAAAATCTATTGAAATGAATTTAAGTAAAAGAATTAAAAAAGCTGTTAATAGCTTAAATAGTGAGAATGTAGAGTTGGATATTAGTGAAACTAATATGAATGATAAGATGGAAAAAAGTGGTAACAAGAGAGTACGTAAAAAACAAAATAAAAAAGAGATTGACGACGATGTAAATCCTATTAAATCTAACAGTATAAATGAAAAGTTAACACCTAATGTATTTAACGATGATAACAAAAAAAGTATCAAAGAATATATACCACAGAGAGAAAAGGACAAAGCAAATTCTTTGAAAAAAAAGATGCACGCAATAGAAGTATTTAGAAAATCAAAATCTGGATTAGATAAAACAAAAAAGATTAAACGTAATGTTCGGAAAATAGTACAAGAAGCGAAACTTTCTGAAAGTAGCGATAGCAATTAGAAAAGTAAATGATAGAATTTATAAATGCAGCACTGTGTAATATATATTCGTATTGTAGAATCTATATTTAATAACCATACAAATTTTTACTTTTATTTTACGAAATGTAAAATCGACAATGAAGTCATTATTGAGTTGAGGATCTTTCATAGTTATTTGTTTTGTTTCACATACAAACAGTATCAAATAATATATTTTCGCATGAATTATTCTTTTATATGTCGCGAGTAATTATTCTTTCATATGTCGATGAATGAAGTAAAACTGTATTTATTATTATTGAATTGTTTCTAAAAATATAATATATTTTTTTATAAAACCATTTTCTATACTTTTAATTCAATTGATTCCATTCATCTAAAGTCACACATTAGGAATATAAGTCTGTAAACATTATTAAACAACTATTTAAGTGCAACTATCTCTAATGAATGTGTATACATATATTGTTTATACATTGTTTAATTTTTTTATCTTATCAAGTGGTACCTCTTTATTATGTTATTTAAAAGTACTGTGTAATGAATTTCAATGAATGCAAACAGGAAAAATGTGCATCAGTTTATTAAAAAATATATAACGAGTTCGAATGTTAAAATATTATATCTCAGCATATTTTGTAATGTGTGTGTATGGTAAATGCATTTATATTAATATATAATCAAATTAGTGTTCTATCATACTAATATACATAATATTATTTGAAATAATTACGGGTTTCTTGTTTTATTAGATAATACAATAAAATCACAATTTATAATGAATATTTGTAGTACTGTTATGAAAAGATAATTATTTCGATTTTTAAGGTACTATTTATATACAGTTCACTTAGTTTTTATTCGCTTTTTGTTGTTCGTTTGTTTTTTTTAACATTTTTTGATGTTATGAATTAATATATAGTTTATTTTTGTTTTATGAATAGTTTGTTTTCAGTCTAGGAATAAAATTTTTTATACAATTTTAATTACTTCATATTTTACTTGTTTTATATTTTGATTCACTTAAAAAAAAGAATTGTGCATAGAAATTAACTATTTGTGCACTTTCTGTATGAAAGGCATTTAAATGATACTAAAGCAGAAGGACACAGATTAAAATCCAGCCACACTTCCTTGCCTTCGATAATCTGAATTTGCTGTTATACCATTTTCATCATTTGCCACTGCTGTGATAGCACTTCCTATTCCCGTAAAGGTCGATACATTATGTTTAACTTCACGCAAATATTGTATGATATCGGGGCAAAAACCTTTTTCTGTTTGAGCTGTCATCGGTAATAACTATATTAAAAAGAAACTTTTATTAATTTTATCTTATATTTTATATAATTTATCTATTTATGTTCTTTTATATGAAACTTTATCTTAAAATGTTCGTTCTTATTAAAAAAGGAAAAATAAATAAACAATGATGTTAATTTTATAGTAATTTGATAATATTATTACCTGATGATGAATTCTATAAGAATCGATCGTTTCCTTTATATTGTATCCACCCCACAGATTTAAAATCATACAGGTAGCAATAGCGGTCGTGATTTTTGTACCGCCCGCGGCACCGATTACTAATCGAACTACTTTATCTTTACCTATCTGAAATCAATGTTGATACAATATTTTTATTAATAATTAGTAATAATAATATATGTCATGGACTTAGTGATTAATACATTTATGAATGACAGTAATAAATTTATTATAGAAAACTATGTAAAAAGATGCAACTTTAATGTCGAAATTTATTACAATGTTCAAAAAATCGAATTGCTCAAAGAGAATGGAGCTTTGTTCCATTTAATAATTTAATCAATATTCATCAGGTTGCGCGATTTCACTATTTAAAATGATTGGTATTATATTATTGATTGATATTATAAATAATGGCCTCTTAGTCACTTGACCTATTAAATATATATAAGAATGTAGACTTCTGATTTAATTATGTACATTGTTATATGTTTCATTAACAGTTCTCATTTAATTAGAAAATCTTCCATAATCGATTGATCTATGTTCGTCTTTATGCACATGTTCATTATCCTTTGTTAGATGACTTTGTGAATGCGTCTGACCGATTACGAAAGACACATATGTAGAGAACCATAAGCAATATAGTTAAACCTATAATCATTGTGAATGCAACGCAATTACATCGTTTAATATAATGATTCTTAGAATTGAGTATATTTTACCGTGTCTATGTTACTATTTTCTTTGTGCTGGTTATTGGTACTTGAAGTTTCTCTCTATAAATTTTCCGTTCACTTTCGCAATATACACATAATGCACGCGCGCGTGTATGTGACCGATTTAATACTTATGAACATGCGCTATGAATGCCTCTATTATTACGTGTCTTGCTATCATAAATTTTCGAAGTTAGCATTGCTACAAGTATTGCAAACAGTTATTGAATAAATGTATTGGATATATCGATATAACGTACAAACAGGATCTAAGTAGAAGACATTTACCACTATCGTTGGGCTCATAGAACTTAAAGGCCTCTTGCCTGGTCGAATAAAATTTGCTGGTGATGGAGGAACTTCAAACCCGTTAGTTATATCAGGCGAACTGAAGTCGTCCATTTCGTCATTGAATATTATACCGGTAGATTTCGAACGAATCATTGCTCCGAAACTAATATGATAAAAAAAATCAGATAAAGTCATTATTTGTTACTTTTTAAATCGATTTAAAATCTTATCATTACATCATAAAGATCGATCGACAGACTTACACCTGATTGATTGTGGAAGTCACCGATACCGCAGAACCATCAGGCGCCAACACAGAAACATGAGCTGTTCCAGAATCCATAGTTGTTGCCGTAACGGCGCCGTAGTGTTTAGGATCGTTACTCGTTTCGTAGTCATTGATTTCATTTTTGATTATTTTTGCATAATCCTTGGACGTTAGATTAGTTAACAAACGTTCTGGAACAATTAAAAAGTAAGCTCGTTCATAAATGTATAACAGAAGTTGTAAGGATGATAAGTCAATTCTTTCGTAAATTATTTCGTCTGCTATATTTTAACGAGTCATATGATTACGTTATGATCAATTAACTTTCCTAGGAAGAAACGATTAACCTCGTAATTTTCCTGGGAAAGATGAAAACATTGAATAGTGTTAATATAGTGCAATTCTTCATCTAGCTGTAATTGTAGAAAAAAGAATCAAATCGACAATAAAAATGGTATTAAATTAATTTTTAACATTTGGACGATAAATTAATTTATCTATTTTTAATTCATATAATCTTATCGAATGAACTATCGATATCTATCTTAGTCGGTAAGAATCGGTATTATGTACCTTCGGTCAGAGAGAGAGAGAGGAGGGGAGAGGAAGAGAGGGAGGCCCCCTCCTCTCTAGTGAGAGAGGTCATAATTATGTTATCTTATCTTTAGATGAATTTAACATTCAATTACTTTATTAATTAAATGATTTACACATTTTCTTAGCAACTCACCAATATCGACAAATTCAGGGTCACCCAACTCAGTTCTTTTTGCGTAAGCCCATTTGAATGCCTCAACGATGCGATGCCACATAATATTCTGGTTATTAATTGATACAATATTTTGAAGAATGTTGATAATAAACGCAAGAATTACTCCAGAACCAGGTGGAGGTGCTGTATAGATTGTTAAATCATCGACATTAATTTCGATCGGTTTTTTCCACTTGACACTGTAATAAAATATTCATGTTAGAAATATCGTGAGTTCGGAAGAAAAAATCTACATCAATAATTTTATTAGGATGAAACAAGCAATATGTATATCTTAATAAATGATCTCTTTATTGTATTAATTAATTCATATTCTAAGATAGTGATTGATTGATAACATGTGTGAATGTTCATGTGTATGTTACGATATTTAATGGAAATTAGTCGAAGTAGTATACACAAACCTATAAGTTTCAAAGTCCTCTCTGGTTATTATACCTTTAAAAGATCGAATTTCAGCAACCATTTCATCGGTCATGCTACCGTTATAAAATATATCTGGTCCATTATTTGCTATTTGTCTTAACGTTTCTGCTAATTTTGGTCTTTTTATTTTTTCACCTACCTAAAGAGAAATCAAATTTATTTGAACACTATTGTAATAAATTGATTCGTCGTATGTATTAGTTAAAACGTTAACTTACCTTCCATGGCCGTTTAGTAGCAGGATTAATAAGAATGTCGGCTAAAGTACTTTCTGCTTTAATTTTAGATTCTTTGTTGATGAGATAAGCATAAAGATAATTGTTAATAACGGAGCCTCTTAAACACAATGCTATCGTCGGCTCGAATAATTCTCTCCATTTTAATTTGCCATATTTTTTATGAGCTTCCCAGTATCCTCGTAATTCGCCTGGCACAGCTACTGCCAAACCACCTGTAAAAATAACGAATACATGTAAGCAAGAGGTTATTGTTGATATTGAATAATTGATGCATTATTCGCATATTTTTTCGAATTGATTTATTTTTTCTAGATTCAGGAAAATAGGTTGAATTTTTTCGAGATTTAAGAAAGGAATTAGTACGGACGATAATAATAAATTTTGTATATATTTTTCTTAATCGAATAATATTATAAAAATCGTATGTATTTGATTCCATAACGTGAAAAAAAATAAAATTAAAAAATATTTACTTACCGTACATCGACAAATGTGCATCTCCGTGAAACATATTTTCCTTGGCTGCGGCAGGAGCCGTTTCTCTTGCATCCAAGTAGTCGGCCGTTCCATTTTTTGCATCCCATATTGTCATCAGAAAACCACCACCCAATCCCATACTTTGAATTAAAAATAAAAAGTGATACATGCTAAATTTTTCTTATACCACGTAAAAAATAAATAAATTATAAAAATAAGAAAAAGAAAAAAATGAGTACAAATAATTATAATGATACAAAATTTTACTTGATTAGAGTTTCATTTTTCTCACAAAACTAAGGTATTTGCCTTTTGAAAAAACAAAGTGGTATTTTATACAAATTGAATAATATGAATTTTATACAAATCGTAAAAATTCAAAATGGATATCTCAAGTAGTTTCAGAAATAATTGTTTGTTACATTTTTTATTATATATGTTTATATGAATTGCCTACAATCGTGTCTACAAATGAAAAAGAAAAAGAAAAAGAAATTTCAAAGACGTACCTGTGCAACGAAGCTACACCCTCGCAAAGAAGAGTAGCTATCGCAGCATCAACTGCACTTCCATTTTTTTTCAATATATCGCTGCCTATTTGAGCGCATTCCCGTCCATTCGTCGATACGGCTGCCTGTTTGTATGATCATCAATTATCGCGACTTGCAGTAAGATCCATTCTCTTTTCATTGATATTGCCAGTGAAGTTGCACTTTCTATCTTCGTTTCACTTATTGTCATTTGTAAGTTTATCGATTCAAAAGCGTCATTGAGCGATAATTACCTGCCTGTATCGTCCAAGTTCCGAAAGACTATTGAATTTGATGTCGCATCCTTCTCGTTGAATAATTAATATTATAATGATGGCTAATATTACAGATATGATTAACAGGACACATACACCAAATAGGAGAACTTTCTTCTTCGCTCTGTACGACATAATAAAAAATGCGTTAGTAGTATTAAATAATGCGTAACTTATCGTTTTTATATACGACCTTTTCATATCGATTATAATATATAGAAATATATACATTGTATACATACAAATATAGTTATAAGATATAGAATCTGCATAGATAATATATTGAGAATAATATATGCAAAAGATGAATTCTATGATTTTAATATTTTGATCTTTAGATGACTAAATAAAAAAGAGTGATATTTAAAAGAAACGAGTATCTAAAATGTAGACTTATTGTCTATAAAAAATTTACGCAATAAATATATTTTAAAAGATGTTCGAAATGATACCAATTAACTATAAATGTACTTTTAGATATACTTAATGAATTATAAGTAAGATGTTATATATTATCTTAATTCTCGACAAGTTTTTCGATCATTTTTTAAATTAAATATATTGCTATTGTTTTATTTAATGGGAATCATTTTAATCGCTTTGTAAAATAAATTGTATGTAACTCAAATGCCTACATTTTAAATTTTCTTATTTCTTCTAAACATTACTTTCTTTTTCAAGATTGTTTAAAAAACAAAATATTTATGTTATAGAATTTTTTTTTTTTTAATTTAAAACTTCTGTAAATATTTTTCAATAAATTTCTAGAATTATATTTTTATAAGTAAAAACACTATAATAATAGAAATATGATGATATAATTAAAACAAAATCAATGACCTTGAACAAAATTAAACAGAATGTTCCTTTTAGATTAAATAATATTTTTCTTATAAATTTTTTTATCTTTAAAAATAGCAAAGATATTTTAGGTATAAACATTTAATGACTGTATAAGCTTATACTTATTTGATATATGGAAAAAGTTATTACAGATGCATGATTAAGCATGACAATGACGTATCGAGGTCATTGAAAAATGAAATCGTAATAAAAAAATCTTTAGTCACAAATATGCCATCAGATAAATATTATTTTAATTATCAGTCGTTATAATTTAATGATGTTTGTATTTGAACATATCTATAAATACTATTTCTTGCAAGTTTTTATTTAAAAATAAAATATCTACGAATTCTATAACCATCCTCTCTATATTGGCACGTGTACACATATACGAGTGCGTTTCTAATGTAATTCAACATGCAGTGCGCATCTATCGGTATAAAATGAATGATTTGTACACGCATTCACACATATACTTGAAAGCGTTTACTATGCAAATCACAAGGATTACATAACTCCTATACACTTCATTTGATTTGCTTTACTGCATACTTATCCGTAAACTAGATACTGTTATATTCCTAGAAAGTTCGAAAAATTAATTAACAATTCGAATAAATTTGCCAAAGTTTCTTTTCTTTAAAAAAATACGTACGAACCTTACAAGTTACAAAATTATAAAAAGATATGATTACCAACATCCTTGTTTACCTTTCACGGATCTATTTTTTTTTTTATCGCCGACAATAACGATGAAAACGATTGTGTAAAAGCACGAGAATTTTTTAACGACACGGATTACTTTTACCTTACTGGATCCATTTTATCAGAGAATTTATGTGTTAAAAGAGCTTTTCTTATCAGAAATTAATTATTATTATTATATTATTATACTAAATCATAAGAATTTCCGAAAATGATATTACATCAAAATCAATAATATTCGCGTTATATCAAATATTTTTCCATTTGAATTAATAATGTTGTTTTTCATAGAATTTCCTCAAAAAATTATCTTTTAATGGATAAATGTATGTAATACTTTTCTTTTTTTTATAACTGCCGACTTAATACTAACTAAATGCTTAACTATAATTTCCGATAATTAGATAAAAATATCCCAGTAGCATCAGAATAAGATATTATTTCAGTCACCTTCTACATATGATCTTTCTTATATCTCGTTAAATCATTGCATATTGCGAAATATACATTTATCGAATAATGTTGAAGATAACAATACAGATATCAGTCTCATACTAAATGTCGAGCATTAACCGTGATAATGAAAACATTTGCTCGAATAATTCATATTGAATGAAATAATATAGATTAAACTAACATTAATTAAATAGATATTGATCACAATACTTTTCGAATACACGAGAATTAATTACATTGTAGAACATAAGTGTTTTTGGACAATTTATAAAATTCCCTTTAACTAAATATGGAACGGTAAATAAACATTTGTAAATAAAAAAGAATACATTTACGTTACATGCACTATGTTGCAATAGTATTTCAAAAGTCGATAATTAAATCACTTTCCTTAGGCGTGTCAAGAACGAAGAAGGAGAAATTTACCAACCCGATCATGTTGCGCGAGCGAATGTGCCACTGAGAAACGTCTAACGTCGACTAAACATTTCCTTGAGTTGACTGTTTCTTTTATAACACGGTAGGATGCTGATTGTATCTTGTTCATTTTCATTAACATTCTTTTTCAAGATCATAATAAATTTTCAAGATAAAAATAATTAAGAAATTTTATTTATTGTTTCTCCTTTATGACATTTTATATTATTTATTTAGTATCACATTATTCACTACTTTTGTTTTTATCAATTTCATATTTGCTTATTTTCAAAATTTCGCTTTATAATTCATTGGAACATGTTCAAAGAATTTTATAACATTTCGTTGAACTACTGTGTCGAAATTCTTAGGTTTAAAGAATACTTTCTCCACCAGATTTTTTGCATATATTATCATAAAATGTCAAGATTGAAGTTTATTTTTAAATTCTATGCGTTAAAATTTTAATAAAATAAATCGATGAAATACATAGTTTGTAAATATAAAATAATTCCCTTTCACTTTTGTGCAGTAATATATTATAAAATTATAATCGTTATAAAGAGTAATAATAAAAAATTGCAAGAACTTTATATAAATTGCTTTTAATTTTATAAATCAAATATTTCAATATGATGCAATAGTAATTTGAATTGTGCATTTTTTAAATTGAATGATAGACAGTCACAAATATGATATGATAGGTTGACAAAATATCGAGCCTAGGGGAATATATTGTCATGGTAACTTTAAAGTGTTCCGTTTCACGCACCAATCATATTGACGTACAGGTGGTCTTTCCATGTACGCATCAGCCGCTCTAACGGCATGACATGTATGTATGTACATCTACAGTCATTATATTCTACAGCGAATTGTTATAATTATGACAGTGATGTTTGATAAGTGAAAATATGGTAAACAGCCAATGATACCTACTTAAAAGCAAATAACTAACCAATAATATTTATTTAGAAGCAAGAAACAGGTCAATAATGGTAGTTTTCTCGTTTTTATAATTTGTTATGAAGTTGAAAACATTTTGCGTGCAAAGCGCTAATGCTATGAGAGAAATAAAAAATTTTCTCTTAATGTTTTATTATTCTACGATAATTTCATGTAATGGATATTTATTATACATCTTAATTAAAAACTACTTATCTTTTAATACAGATATGTTCTGTTTTCGTAATTTACAAATAAGTATAATAAAAAACTGATATTAGCTAACACTGTTTGCTTTTTGATAGATATTGTTGGTTTTTTACTAATGGTTACTTCGCCAAACTTGATAACTTGAATCAACGATTAACTCGTAGCCAGTGTAAGTAGTAGTAAAATGCATATACATATACATTATTTTAATTTATTTTAATTAATATTCTGTCTGTTTCATATTTATAAATTTTTTAAATGGTTATTGATATCACGAAAATATAGGTTAAGAACGACATATAGAGTTACATAATTGAATTGAGTTAATTGTTGATTAAAGTTAACTGAATTTGATTATAGTGGTTCTAATTTTATTAATGACTGCAAATGTATCTACATTTACAGTTTTTAATTCCTTCAGGGTTCTTTTTTTGATAGAAAAATAAATTTGGCCACGAATCAATCATATCAATTATACGGATAACTTATAACCATTTAAACGAAGTAATGAATAAAATTAAAGGTTTATTATGAAATAGTATATAGTTATTGTCATTTCATGTTAAAAACATTATCCCGAAGTTATATATTATTAGAACATCCCAACAATTTTTATTCCACAGGATTAAAATAGTAAAAATAATATGTAATAATATTAAATCTTGTTAGTCATATTAACACTATAATTTTGTAAACTTAATGTTATTTATTCAAAAACAAAAATATTATATTATAAACTGCTTGTGTTTTTTCATTTATGAGACGACATTGTTAGCATAGAAAGCAGATATTTTTTAGTGTTCATCTTATTATATACGTTGATTTGCATTAAAGAACATACAGTTATTTTTTATTATTTCATGTTGCATACAGTTCGTCAGAAAATTTCTTTTAGCACAGCATAATATAAGAGTACAAAAATTGATATAGAGAATTTAATTCAGCAGAAGACTGACTCGAGAATTATTAAAGTCATTTACATGCTCATTTTTCATTTACATCAGCATCGATACAAAGTTTGACATTACAATTAGTAGAATTTCACATTATAAATACTTTATGTTCAAAGTATATTATTAATTTTGTAATGTTTAAATAATTGAGCTGTTGTTTGAATTACACGAATAAATATTATACATGATTATTATTGAATTAATAATTACTAGTAAAATTATGATAAATTCGTACACATGCAACATAAATCATTAAATAAAAGTAAAATAATAAAAAGAATTAATTAATGTAGGATACCATTATAGACTTGCAAAGTTTACTCCTTGAGGTCCAATCGCAGATCAACTTGTCAATTATCCAAGTCATTTGTTCCTTGTTATTTATATAACTTGTTGTTCACAGTGTTTTTTGTTGTTTATATAACTGATAATAATTCAAAATGTAGAATTTACACTTAATTAAATTTCACGTTAAAGTAATGATGTATTTAAGATGCATCAATAGATATGTAATGTTTAATTACTTATATTTTATATATGGTAAATAGAAGTATTATTTATTCAATAACATTATTGAACACTTATTTACATTAAAGAATTTACAATTTTTATGTTGCAGATGGTCAGAAAAATTGTTCCAAAATAGTTTATTTTCAAAGTGCTGTCACAAGAGAGAGGGGGGGAGGGGAGAGAGAGGGGGAGAGTGGGGAAAGAGTACATTTCTTATGCATTAATAATATTAAAATTTGTTATCATTACATTCACTTATAAGATCATTATTTTTGGAATAATATTTTTATGTTGTACATTTTTAATAATTATTACATTAAGAATAAGGAATTGTTATTAATGACTTAAGATTAGAATTAAGTATCTTTGTCAGGCATTTGAATTATTATTTTTTGTATATGAATTTAATTATTTGTTGAAATGCTCTATATAATTTCATATGTCTATTATGTTGTAAAAAGATTGAAGTAAATTAAATATAATTTTAAATGAAAATAAATAGTAAGATTTATGAAAATTTAATGATTTTTCTTTGTTTTTATTTTCTCTAATATTACCTATTCTCTAATATTTATAATATTTATAAATCCTTAAGTATTAATAATTTCCCTAAATAAAGCATGTATATGCTTTAATTATTAATATTTATTATTTATTATTTAGCGGTGAAGGTTTCTTTAAGATAAATATTACTGAATAAGAATATTCTTTTTGTGTGCTACATAATATAAAAAATATTTTTAATAATTTAATATAGTTATTTGTAGTTTTTTATTAATTCAATGAACTCTATTGTTATCATGTATTTGTATCACTAAACTAAATTTTTGTTGTAATATTTGATTAATAACTTATTTATATATGTCTAGCATATATACATACTATGTTGGTGTATTTAATAAATGATAAAAATATTTATTTTTTAATGCATTGTTATGTCTTATCTGACATTATTGGAGATTTTTAAAAAATTGTTCTATGAATCTAGAATAACACATAACTATTAATCTTATCTACAGTTATTAACATCTTATCTACTTCAAAGCTGTAATTCGTAAGAATGGTTTTATAAGCTGAGGTAGTAAATCTAACTGACCTGAATGTACTTAAGTTTTTTTGCCAGTTTTTCCTTACTTTTCTCTTATCGCTCATGTACAAAATAGAAAATAAAAACGATTTTCATATGTTTTATTTTGAGAACCCCAGTATCATTTTCATTAAATAAGATTATACTATTATCAATAGTGTATTTATTTTACTGATAATCACTGGTGACCATCATAAATTCACAATCTATTTGATTATTTTTAACTATCTCTTCATCGAAACGTATCAGAAACAAATTGTCAAAAATTGTCATTTTATGTTCTTCAGTTAAAACTAATAGGATTATAGCAAGGAATGCGATTTAAGCCGTGCGATAATAGTCTCGAAGTATAAGCTTGTCGTGTAACAATCGGTTTCACGTGGGTTAAAGTAAGTAGTGTTAGTAGGCTGTAAACTTACACTTTTCAGTTTTTCATATATTATATCTTTTTTGGTGGTAGTCTGCGTCTTGTAGTAATATATGTCAGATATGTTTCGGCACGTATTTGTTTTACACAAATGCATAAAGAATAAAAAATATAATTGAACATGTAATAATTAGTATATAAATTTTAATAATAATAATAATAATAATAATAATAATAATAATAACAATAACAATAACAATAACAATAACAATAACAATAACAATAACAATAACAATAACAATAACAATAACAATAACAATAACAATAACAATAACAATAACAATAACAATAACAATAACAACAATAACAATAACAATAACAATAACAACAATAACAATAACAATAACAATAATAATAATAATAATAATAATAACAATAATAATAACAATAACAATAATAATAACAATAATAATAATAATAATAATAACAATAATAATAATAATAATAATAATAATAATAATAATAATAATAATCTCTCTCTCTTTTTTAGGCGTTCGTTTAAATGTATTTAAACATTGAAACAATTCAGCATGTTTAAAATTAAAATAACATCTAAACTAACAATTTTCAGACATAACATTGTTAAAAACTGCGTCGATTAATTCAAAATTAGAGGTTTATTTACAAAAAAGTCCAATTGCACTTTGCAACTTCACCGATGCATAAAAATGCATGAAAGTTTCATAGAATTATATAGCCATTATATGTAACATATTACCATTTAATTTTGTCATATGACATTTTTCGTCACTTCCAATTCTTTTAAAGATATAGTTCGACCCAGTTCTGTAGACACTCTGTATGTATATATGATCTGTCAGATAACTATCCGACCTTGCGCTATAACATAAAAAAGAACTAAATTTGATTAATAGCGATAATGTCCCCTTCAAAGTACTCCCTTTGGAAAGTTACAATCTTCTTTCAGCGATTTTCGGAAACATTCTTTATATTCAAATTTTGGTATAGTTAACAGCCGCTTTGTCACGTTTCTTTTTGTCCTCCAAGTCTTTTCCACAAATTTGGCCGTTTCATTTTCATTGCGAGACGTAATAGTTTCAAAACTTCTTTGTAATATTCTTTATTTACCGTCTTTTATTATTAACTGAGGTTTATTAATTAAAACTCGAATTAGTTACATATTTTTAGCCGTTATTTTGGGTTTTCCAGAACGAGGGTTGCTCTTAACTGATGTACGACCACTTTTAAATCGCTTAAGCTATTCTTTAATCTTTGTGTCATTTATGGATTCATTGCCATATACTTTAAGAATGATATAGATGGTTTCCGAACACGAATGAATGAGTTTTTGGCAACATTTAATGCACATTCTTTATTCATTATGTATAGTCATCGTTAAAAACGACGTGCACGAAATTCAACATTTACTCAAAAGTGTATCATTGTCAACTGAAGACTTGAAGGTGCTGCCTGGCACTTATAAAGATCCCTTCTTAACACTAAATTTACCAGATTAGTCATTTTGACTAGTCATGCAATTTAAATTCAAAATTCCTACTGTAACATTTGCTTTCCGAAATGATGTTGTGATTTTTGTAGCTATAAATAGAGAATACATTTTATGAACTTAATATTACATTATATACAATAGTAACAAATATATTTGTTGTTATTGACACTTATACCAGTATCAGTCAAAATGACTGGTGCACGTTTCTATGAAGAAATTCTGTAAAAAAACGACATTGGGGAAGCTATAACAATTGATGAGTACTGCAATATTTTATCGACACAGAAATATGATTTCTGGAGAATGATGAGACCGATGCATTACATATGGCGATTTTACTGAGATTCTGCGATATATTCCTTTCGACAAAAGATATCAGAGGAGTCGACGTTTGCAAACAGACAAATTCGCTTTAGTCTCAGCAGTTTGGGACAAATTTATTGAAAACAGTCAAAATTGCTTTAAACTGGGAGCTTATATTACCGTGGATGAGCAACTCTTTCCAACGAAAGCCAGATGCAGATTTACCCAGTATATGCCAAACAAACCCCATAAATTTGGCATAAAATTCTGGCTGGCATCTGATGTACAGATGAAATATGTGGTAAGTGGGTTTCCGTATTTAGGAAAAGACGAGGCTCGAGATGCATCAACCCCCCTAAGTGAATTTATTGTAATGAAACTTCTTGAACCGTATACCATGACGGGTCGAACTGTGACAACTGATAATTTTTTTACAAGTTTTTCTTTGGCGTTAAAATTAAGATCTAAAAATACCTCGTTGCTTGGAACAATACGCGCAAACAAGAGGGAACTGCTGAAAACCTGCAAACTGAAAAAAGATGGCATGGCTCGTTTCTCAACGTCGTTATATCAATCCGATGGATGCACACTTACCGTTTACAAGAGCAAACCAAATAAAAAAGTACTTATACTAAGTACAAAGCATAAACACGTCACAATTGATAAAAGTGCTAAGAAATTACCTGAAACTGTATCGTTTTATAATAGAACTAAATTTGGCGCCGATGTCACTGATCAAATGGCACGAAAATATACCGTGAAATCAAGTTCCAGAAGGTGGCCACTTCAAGTCTTTTTCAATATTTTAGATTTAGCCGGAATAAATTGCTGGATATTGTACAAAAATACAACAGGAGAAAATATCATACGTAAAGACTTTTTGTTTCGATTAGCAGAAGAGCTTGCTTCAGAATATCAGACTTCAAGGCAAAAACCACACGAAGCCGATATACCAACTGCAAGTGGCACGGTTCCTGTACGCAAATGGTATCAAATAGGATATTGCAACAACAACAAGACTACAAAAATTTGCAATACATGCAAAAAAAGTGTATGCGGAAAGTGTACACACAGAAAAATCTACATATGTAAAAATTGTGTACAAAATGTGTAAAAATTGTGATGGACAAACTATAAACAATTGAGCGTTTTGTTTCTTGATAATGTCTGTGAATCTATTTATCTATTAAAATCGATATTAATCAACTTTTTTGTCATGTTTTAAGTGTGAATAAAGATTGGAAGCCTCAATAAGGATTTTTTTTACACCAGTCATTCTGACTAGTTTTGGTAGAAATAGTATATTAAAATAGTCGGTATATGTTAATGATGATTACCTATTTTAAATAATAGTACACTTAGATAAAAAGTCAGAGCACAAGGTCGGATAGTTATCTGATAGTTATCTGACTTAAGATTGTCTTTCCGTGGTTCTTTTCTCATGAACGCCCAATAGTCTTTTTCATTTGTACTCACATTCATACATATGCATTTGGTAATCCTTATCACTTTTTGTCCTATTCTTTGTTTCGTTGCCTCTCACTCTCTCTCTCTCTTTCTCTCTCTCTCTCTCTCTCTCTCAGCTCCTTCTCTATCTTTCATAAACAATGCACCTTACAAAGGACAGATCACTCTCTGTTCGACTGTTGATCGATTTGTTATATAATTTGTTGATAATTTTCATTTACATGAAGTGAAGAAATCACTGGAATCATTTGGCCTCGAATCTATGATTCCTGAATTAAAAATAACAGTTATATAGTATTATGTAGCTTCTACCTAGTAGGCTTTATTTAGTTTCTTGGCCTTATATGAAAAAATATTCATTTTCCTTACATGGTATTCTGTCTTTGTCGTAGCTCGATATTCAGTACATGTTACGTAGCTTATAATAATAGTTACATCTGAATGTAGACAAAATTACGAAAAAATATACGGTCGTAATGTTCTTTCATAATTTCACTTTGTGTGTGTAAATATATAGTATATAATATAAGAGTTTTACCATGTTTTCGTTTAATTCATTAAATAATTTTAGGGCTTGATAGATTTTGTACTCAGACAATTTGTACTCAATTTTAAAAGGCCCATTATGCCTTCCAATTTTTGTCAAGTTCTTGATAAGGATGTTGTATATAAGTTGCAATTTATAAAAAGATATAGCTAATTGTTTAACATAGTCAATAAAGTAGGGTAGACCCGGTTCCGAAGTATCTGTTTGAGATAGGATCACTCTAACTTTTATTCTAGTACCTTTGTAGGATTTTAAAATGTGTGTGTGCAGCATTACTCCATAGTGGTGTTACGTTGGCAGCAATGATTATTGGCCTAATCATTTCATATAATAACATTTTGTTTTGGATTGATAATCTTGAGCTTTTTTGCTATTAGAGGATATATTTTATTTTGAACTATATATGCTTTTTTAATTGTTTGATTAATGTGTGTTCTACATGGGTGGTCTGAAAAGTTTCCAACCTAATAAAGTTACAACACATTTTTTCTTCAAATTTATTTTTATTTTTCTACATAGTCTTCTTGTAAGTCTACATACTTCTCCTAGCAATGCTCCGATCTCTTTAACCAGTCCGAATAGTACTCGACGTCTTTTTCTGCAAAATAATTGTTTACGAAAGTGATCCTTATTTGACAAAAATCTCAAGATAGTTTTTTATATGTATTAGTTTCTATCTATTTCTACTGTTTATTCAGTTCTAATATCAAACATATTATTACTTATTACTTCCAGTATTATGATTAAATGTATTGATACTAGCTGTGTTAGTATTATGCTATGTAGTATTTTATTATGTTTTAATCTTTAACGTTCCGTGGGTTCTGCTACGGAGACATTAGTCATTTATTCCGTAATCCCGAAGGCTCTGCTGCGGAGCCAAATGTTTTTAGCACGTGATTACACTTAAGATGCTACGTTAGCTGAAGACTTAAGAAAAATGAAGTGGTGGTGGAAATTGTTTTTCTGGGAATGGAGATATCAATAATTAATTCATACATTCTCTATAAAACTGTACAGCGCAATAAAAATGAGAAAGCATTGACGCAGTTACAAATAGAAAAATTTTAGTCGATCAACTCGTAGAAGATTTTGGTCACGATAGAACAAAAGTTTCTACATCAATTTATGAAATCAGACTAAACGGAAAACTTAACATATCTCACATAATGAGAAAAGGTGCAAAGAGGGATTGCGTTGTGTGCTCTAAAAGGAAACAAATAGGTAGTAGACGTTGAACAAGTGATTGCTATGACACTTGCCCAAGTAAATCCAGAATGCACATGGAAGATTGTTTCCAAAGATATCACACCATGGTGAATTACAAAATTTAAAATTGATCTTTTATTTACAACAGGAAAATGCATATTTATAAAACAAATAAAATCAGATGCATTCACAAGGACGTGAAATCATTTCCAGTCAAAATAAGATTTCCTTTATCTCAGGCGCTCTGCTCCAAAAATGTGCTGGAGCTGCTGATAGGCAGTACTCGAGAAACACGCGGAGCGTAAAGGGTTAATAATTTTTTAACTATATTATATATGCACATCGGCCGACCACTGGAAGAAAACTCGAACAAAAACTGGTATAACAATATGATATGACTGTTAATTTGACATAAAATATTTTACTATTCAGTTTTATTTACGAATCTAGATGGTTGCTAATGTGCTACACATTACTTATAGAATTCCTGCGTTTCTAATCAATAAAATATAAAAGGAACCATAAATTTTTTTTAATTTTAAGAACATCTTAGAAATTTGGATCCGTTGATATGAACGATTGGACACGTATTTCCTTATTTTTATCATAGAATCATCTGTCCAAAGCTCATTAAAATGCCCGAGTGAGTTACCGTGGTTTCTCCGTGGAGCATGCGCGTGCCCGCACACAACACATATATACAAAGTTCAAATCTAAAAAAACAAAATTAAGAAAAATAAGAATTCAAATATAGAGGTTTTCTGCATATTATTATAACATTTTTCTTGATAATAATAATAGTACTGAAAAATAATGGAAAAATATTGAAAAAAAACTGGCATTTTGTGATACGACACTTAATTTACATTTTTTTCTTATAAAATATACGTTTATTTGAGTTTTTAAATAAAACATACAACTAGAAAATAAATATAATTAATTTTAAAAACAATGTAAAAAAAACAGAATAACAAAGGACGAAACCATAAATTTCGCAACTAATGGCTCCGCGTGAGCTCTTCTAATCTATCTTAATATTCGATCTAACAATTGCACTTAACACATTGCGCGCCGGCCCCGCGATAATACGGGATTTTTAATTCATCGCTTGACCGCCGGATTTTTTGCCTGTATATATGTTTGTCTTATATATTAATGCGTATGCACTTGCCATCGTTTACTTTACTTAGCTACTCATTTTTCAGAGACAAGAAAATGAAGCCGGCATTCAGACTTTCAGTGGCTGATATTTAACCGGTGTGCAATGTGTTAAATCTATATGTTAACTTCTATAGTTTTAAGTGGAATCGTTAAGCGCAAATCATTAAGTGCAATCATAGCCTAGAATATTATAGTATATAGAAAAAAGGCGAAAGAAAAATTGGACTATCAATTTCTAATATTTAGGCTTAGACTAATTGCTTGGATTTACATTATGGTTTTGATAGTCGTATTTGTATATAGGAAGATTTATATAGCTTTTGCTGTATCCGCCCAATCAGACAGGAAAGGACAATAAGAGGAAGTAGAGATGGCGATGAAAGGAAGAAAAGAGGGATTTGGAGAAAAGGTAAATATGATGTAAATTCTGGTTATAATCATCAATATTCTTTTTTGTATTTTTACTACTGTAATTTAACCATTTGCGTACCATGAGCCACTTTCGCGCTCTTCAGATTTTGTGTCGAAAAAAGCCAGGGCATTTGATCAAAACAAACAACTGACGGCCGACCCGAAATCGCGTCGAAACGCGCTCAGCCTTTCAGACGCATATACGTCGCATCGCTATCAGTAATGCAATTTGTATTTTGTTGTTACCTATTCTAAATTAATAGAATTTTTTCATTCATAATTTTTTATTTTATGTATTGCATATTACATATATATGTATATATTATAGTATTTCGTAAAAAAATAAGTTATAAATTAAAAATATGAACAATTTGAAGAACAAATAATATTTTATTGAAAGTAACTTTTAGAATGTAAAACATTGATGTTTATGATAACAGGTTGGATGAACTCCCTTTTCACATTGTACACAAATCAGATGCGATCTTTTTCTCTTATTTTTAGTGCTACACATTATACAATTACGTAAGTTGCGTTGTGGCAACTTTACTAAACGTAGCCTATTTTCGTCTAAAAAATTACGGTGAGAAACTCGTGTTCTCTTCCCTTTCATCCATTCACGCCCAATATCAACAATAATTCGCGAAATGAAATCTAACCGGGTCATTGCTCTATTATTCATTTTTTTTTAATAAATAATATAAGCATTCAAAACCATGCGATTCATGATATTGAAAGCAACCTTTTTCCTATATTTTACAGTTCTACGTTCATCAATGTATGTGTATAACATTTTATCTGATTCGTCTATACCACCCATGAAGGTATTGTAAGAGTGAAAAATGGTAGGTTTTCTTGAATGCCTTTCTCTATCGTGTCTTTTTTTGTTATCGTCACATTTTTATCTTCGCATTTAGTTGAAATTAGTATTACTGGTTTTTTTACCCTTTTCTTTTCACGATACACACAAAGGAGTACATTATTATCTTTGAAATATTTCGCTTCATTTACATTAACTGTTTTTAAGTGATCGGAAATATATTTTTTATTTCGTCTGATAGTTCCGGTTAAATAAGTATTGTTGGAATATAAATATCTTGCTAATTCAATACTACTAAAAAAGTTGTCAACAAAGACGTGATATCCTTTATTTAAACAATTACTTTCATTTAATAAATTTACCACATTATATTTTAACCCAAACGTATTTTTGTCACTATTACTTTTTGATTTTGCGCCTTTGTAACAATAAAAGGTTAAACAATATTTCGAAACTGCATCGCATAGCATCTAAAATTTTATGCCCCAGCGATGTTTTTTGTTTGGCATGTATTGAGTTATACTCGAATGACATAACGTTCCAACTAAAGATTCGTCGATTGATAATTCCTTATGAGATATATAATATAATCTAAAAACTCTGATGGCGTGTTTAACATTTTTTCGATATGTAATCGAAGAAGCGCGATCGCCCTCCTTGGCGTTTTTCGATCATGTTTTATCAAAGCCCTCTGGTACGCAAATGGTTAAGTTTAAATTTGTTAGTTTATATTTGAAGCATATATGTAACTCTACGTTGAAATTGTATAGTTGGTGTGATGATATTTTATTAATTTCAAGATGAATATGCCAATTCTAAATATTTTGACTTTTTGTATATTTTTAAGTTACTGATGTATCTTTTGTAATTTAATACTCCATTCCAGTTTTTATTAAACTAGTTCTATTAAGCTAGTATGACTAACAAAATTTTTTTTGGCAATGAATTTAAATTTGATGTTTTTCCTTATTACTATCGCTATTTATTGCATTTACTTTGTTATTTCTTATTAGAATATAATCTTTGAAGCTGTGTTTATGGTATTTATATAATTTTGTTTCACAGAGAAAGACTATGTCTAATTTGTATATTCTTAAGAAATCCAAGAGAGATGCTTTTTTGCGTTCGTAATTGTTGCGTCGTGAGGGCGCAACTACGAGAGCGATTCTAGATACGCGTCTCGCATCGGACCAACGATGATAGTCGATTTGCACGGAAAATATCCCCCGTCTCTTCCTTATTGTCCGAGCTATAGACTCACTGATCGCGATAAATAAGAGCGGCGGCACTAGGCTAAGATACCGTTGAAGGCCGTCAGTAAAATACCACTCGTCGCGTTCCCTCAAATTAATGGGAAAACGTGTGTTCTTTTAAAAGATCCCGTGAGACTCGCAAGGTAGATGCGCGATAATGAATATTGTGTGCGTTGAAGTTATCACCGTATATTTGATAAAATAAGTTACAATTGTTTATATGTTTTTTATAATGATGTGTAGTAGTTAGTTGTTGGCTGTTTCTGAAGGAGTGATGCATAATAAGACTTGAGAGCTTAGATGTCGTGAGTCTGAAAGATGTAATTTGACTGACTTTTTAACCTCTTTAGAACTATCCACGAAGACTGTAATGAGATTAGGAAACGGAATAAAAAGGGCAGAGTTGAAGTATGATCTGAGCATGGAAAGGGAAAAAATAAATGCCCATTGATTGGGGATAGTTATATCCTCCCCCAATATGCCCCCTTTGTTTTAGTGATCATGTTAGAGGGTGTTAATGGATATTTCAAAGCTAGGCGCCAGACAATCCTTGGCTTGTCACGCCTAGATGTTTACTTTCACTATTTATTTATTGGCCGGCGCGACATATTATTGAAACCTAGATATTTTACTAAGAATGTCTAAGCCCAAACAAAGGCGGTCATGTGTTTTTTATCTATGCGTTTTGTTAGCTAATATCCAATAGGTTTCCAAGGGTAAATATTTCTAATGGTGATATATGATCCTTAACAGGTTGAATGCCACGCCAATTTTACCAGGATTGTTCGTGGCGCCACGATGAATTTTCTATTTAGTGATACATATAGTGTTGAAATATTATTTGCAATAGATAAGTTACAGCGTATAAACATGTTTGGCATGTTAATTGCGGCAGGGGTCACTGGTGACCCCCGTAACGCTGGAGTACGATTTCGCACGATCGTCAATTATCTCACATTGCTTCTTCGCGTTGTTGAGTAATAGTGTCATGATTTTATTATTACTAAAGTGTTAAATAATCAAGTAAGAACCTCTATTATACTTTTATATACTACAAAAATTTTTGCATTTCGTATATCCTATTTAATTTTTTAGTTAACCCATAAAGTTATGATTTCAAATGAAGATTCTGCGTCAAGCAATTCAACTGATGATATATTTTTACCAAATCCTTCCAAACGATGCCGAGTGTTGTCAGATAGTGAGGAAAGTTCCTCGAGCAGTTTGTCTGATATGATAATACCATATTCAGTACGTCGCCGTCGAATTGAATTATATAGTGAAAGGAAATTTGAAGATGACGGTAATAATGACGAAAATAATACACAAGAAGAGGTACGTGATATAAATTCGCATATACCTTCGTGTACTCAACCAAAAATTATATTTTCTAATTCATCGGGGATCAATACACATCATTCTAAAATTTTGGAATTTATTGAACCGCATAGTTTTTATTGTTTTTTTTATTTCGAATGAAATATTTGAAATAATTGTAAACCAAACAAATAAATATGCTACGAAAATAGTATCAGAACAGCAATCACGTCGTCTTGATAGATGGATTGAAACAAATCCGAATGAAATAAAAAGATTTTTTGGCTTAATTATATGGATGGGATTAGTGCGATTACCCAAAATTCACCTGTATTGGAATAGAAATGAAGAATATTACCAGACATTTCCAAGTACAGTGATGCCGAGAAATCGATTTGAATTACTTTTACGGTTCATTCATTTTAGTAACAACGAAGAAAACGATCCTAGTAATAGATTATCCAAAATTATTCACATTATCGACATATTAAACAGAAGTTTTAAAGAATACTACAATCCAGATGAAATATTATGCGTAGACGAATCATTGGTCCCCTTCCAAGGCCGCATAATATTTCGACAATATTTGAAACTGAAACGGCATCGATATGGAATTAAAGTTTTTAAATTATGCTGTGGTGCAGGATATATTTATTCTTTTCAAGTATACTCGGGAAAAGAAAAAAATAGAGATAAAACAGCAGGAACCGTATCGTCCGAGATTGTAATGTCTCTTTGCAAAGATGTATTGG
This sequence comes from Vespa crabro, assembly GCF_910589235.1. NCBI lineage: Eukaryota > Metazoa > Arthropoda > Insecta > Hymenoptera > Vespidae > Vespa > Vespa crabro. Next base: position 7,608,033 of record NC_060965.1, read on the forward strand.
GTAAAGGGCATACTGTCTGCATAGACAACTGGTATACGAGTGTTGATCTGGCAGAAAAGTTAATAGCAAAGAATACACATTTAATGGGTACATTACGGAAAAATCGACGTGGAAATTCAGTAGAAGTAGTATCCAAAAAATGAAAACGTGGAAAACTCATTGCTCGCGAAAATAAATCCAGAATAACAATTTTAAAATGAAAAGACAAGGGAGACGTATTGATGCTTTCAACGAAACATTCGGCAGAAATGACTACTGTACATAAGAAATTTTATTCGTGTGAAAAACCAAAAATGGTTGTGGAATATAATCTAGGAAAATCATCAGTCGATTTATCAGACCAAGTGATAGTTTAATTATAATTCATCACTACGCAAAACTTTAAAGTGGTATAGAAAATTAGCAATAGAACTGTTATTGAATACATGTATGGTAAATTCAATGATATTATTCAAACAGGTAACAAGTAAAGATATTCAAATTTCCGACTTCAGAATGAAAGTTGCATTGTATTTAACAAAATGTCGTGATAATGATGCTGAAGTTTCCATTTCTCCACGTGAAAGCTTGCTGAGAAAACCACGACATAAATTAAAAGCAATGCCGGGAAAAGCTCGAACGGTGCGAAGATTTTGTAAAATTTGTTACCAAAAAAATTCAAAGAAGCTAGGAAGAATAATTGCAAAAAATTGTAGCAAAAAAGTCGTGACATATTGTAAAGACTGTGATGGTTCACCCTTTCTTTGTTTAGAATGTTTCAATACGACACATCGTAACGTGCGTGCATAATAAAATTATATTACATGTATAAATAAAACTATTTTCAGATGTTTTATACTGCATTCATTTTTTTACACCACTACATCAACGATGATAATAATAAAAAATTATAAGTATTGTCATTTGTCTAAATTTTTTATTTTTTTTTTCAATCTGGGTACTCTAGTCACCGGTGGCCCCCATGGCGTCACAGCCAAGTTAAGTGCCGGTCACCGGTGACCCCCGTGGCATTCAACCTGTTAATACTCATAACATCATTCTGAATAATAAATTTGGATTTAAATCTAATTTATCCACTACTCACGCTATACACAAACTAACTTCCGATCTGAATAGCTATTTACATAATGAATACGCTATTGGTGCTGTACTGTTGGACTTAGAAAAAGCGTTCGACTATATATGGAAAAACGGACTTATACATAAGCTAGACGACTATAAATTTTCTATGGGTTTAATTCTACTAACATGATTTGCTAACATGATTGAGGGGAAGACATTTCGCACGTGGGACGGCACCAATTTTTCATCGAAGTCCTTCAAAATAACAGAGGAGTTACAGCAAGGAACCGTCATATCACCAATCCTATTCAACATATTCAACAGTGATCTAATCAACAAGTTTGGCATGAACAAATCGGATAAATGACACTTAATCGCTTACGCAGACGATTTAATAATTTATAAAGCAGACAAGAACATAGATAAAATCAGATATACATTACAGGCAGTTATCAACGATATAAATAGTTATTACAAAAACTGGAATTTAAAAATCAACCCAAGTAAAAGCGAATTAATCTTTTTCAGAAGACCAGTTAAACAAATCAACTACTCTGCAGTTAAAAAAATAGATAGTTTAAAATTACCAGCTATTGATATCCACACCAACGAATTAACTGAGATACCGAAGAAACGCATCGTGAAACAGTTGGGAGTTCATCTAGATCATCTGTTAAGAATGAATAAACACTACTCGATTTAATTAGATAAAGTAAAAAAACTTTCAAGCTGAATTTGAGAATTTTTTACAATAAAAATCTTGCTACTAAAGCCAAAATAATATGCTATGGACTACTGGTGAAATCTATTTTAACTTATGCAGCTCCTACATTATGGAATACAGGTCCAACTATAATGGAAAAAAGAAGATTTGAAAGATCTTGCCTGAGATCATGCTTAAGAACGCACAGAATTGCTGAATCAGATTATAAAAGGAGAATAAAAAACGAGACCATTTACAACAATGCCAACATTAATAGAATTGACTGTTTTTCTCTCAAAATAACCAGAAAATATTTTAGTAACATTGATCGTACAAACAATAGCTTAATTACAGACCTTATTTCACAAGAAGAAGACTCAATTCTGAGTAAATTAAATTCAAGCTACATTCCACCGGAACTATTCATTTATTGTGACAAAAATGGTCTAATCCAAGACCACAATAATTTTCCACTAAATTATCACCGCCGAAGACATTCAGTAAGAAAACAAATCAATAGTATCCATGATGAAGATAATCAGGAGAACTACGTTTTCTCAAAAGCACAATGTAATTGTGGAATTACAGTGAAAATAAACACGCGATTAGAACAAATGCCTAGCTTTCTTTATACGACAACATGGTCTAGCGAACGAAGAGCATCAAAATTTCACAGAGTATATAATAGAGATTATTACGTGTTAGAAGTGCTAGTTTCAACAGAGTGAAAAAAGCCAACAATATTTTGTGGTATGATTTACATTTGAATTTTTTTATATCTTTTTGTCCCGTTTGATTTATATTTTTATATTTTAGTTTTTACTTTATCATTTGTATATTCATCCTCAAAAATATCAAGACATTTGAGGAATATCAATTTATTAGGTAAAATAAATAATATCGACGAGGATTGTTCGGAAAATGACCAAGAAGTTTGCGATATTGATAATAATACAGCGGAAAATAATTATGACTTATTTGACAGCGATATGGACGAAGAGAATATTTTGAATATAAGAAGAGGACAAAAGAGAAAGAAATTTATAGTTAGTTCCGAAAGTGAGAATGAGAAATATTATAAAGGGCAAAGTTGAGTCGGCATTTTCCTTGATTATTGATCATAACATGATTAAACATGCAAGAAAATATATGGAATTAGAGGCATTTCGAGTGTTGAAAACGAAATGGAATTTATCTATTGCAAAATTATATGCATTTATTGGACTTCTATTTGCACACGGCGCATATGAGGCTAAAAATATGGATTAATCACATTTATAGAATAAGAAATGGGGTCCGTAATTTTTCTTGATAACTATGAGCCTAAATGACTTTACAGAAATCATGAGATTTATTCAGTTTGACAACAAAAATCAACGAAGTCAACGTTTACAAAACGATAAATTCGTTTTGATCTCTGAAGTTTGGTACAAATTTATTGAAAACAGTCAAAACTGTTATAAACTAGGAGCATATCTTTCTACAGATGAACAATAGTTTCTAACAAAAGCACGTTGTAGATTTACTTAATATGTGCCCAATAAATCTGGTTGGCTTCCGACATAGGTAATAAGTATATAATAAACAGCTTTACATATTTGGGAAAAGAGGAAGGGAGAGAATCATCGGTCCAACTTGGGGAATTTATAACTTTGAAATTAGCAGAATCATATACGGATCATGGGAGAATTATAACAAGTAACAATTTTTTTACAAGCTTGTCATTAGCGAGTAAATTTCAAGCAAAAAAAATTACGCTTGTTGAAACTATTCGCAGAAATGAAATGGAGCTACCAAAATTAGCGAGACAGGCAAAGGATAGTATGACACGCTTCTCAACAATATTATACAAATCGAATGATTTTATTCTTACAATTTACAAAGCTAAACCCAATAAAAAAAGTATTGATACTTAGTTCAATACATCTATCCGTTGAAATTGAAAAAAGTGACACTCATATACCAGAGACAATTAGATTTTACAATAGCACAAAATTCGGTGTAGATGTAACTGTTCAAATAGCTAGAAAATATTGTATAAAATCTAAATGTCAAAGATGGCCTTTACAGGTATTTTTCAATATCTTATATTTAGCCGGGATATATGCTTGGATTTTATACAGAGAAACGACGGGTAAAGAAATATCGAGGCAAGAATTTTTATTTTAATTGACAGAAGAGCTTGGGTCCGAATATAATAGAAGGAGAGACACCTAAGCAAAGAATATTCATCAGAAATAATAACAAATACAGTTATAAATACGCTGTATAGATATGAAATATCATCTGGAAGGAAAGCTTGTTAAATAAGATATTGTAAAGTCAATAAGAATAACAAAATTTGTATAAAATGTAAAAAATACGTATGTGGAAAATGTGCAATACAAAATATTGTAATTTGTAAAAAATGTGCTGAAAATGCATAAATGTAAATAAACTTTTCTAAATAGAAAAAAAATTTTTGTTTACTATCCAATTGGCTAAAATCTCTATCTATATTAAGTATACATGAAATGTCGATAGGTTTAGTGTTAAAGCGGATTGAAAACAGCAGACTTAAAGACTAGTTAAAAATTATCTAAAAACGAATTATCCATCCAAAAGACATAAACACAAAGTTAAATTCATCTGAACCATAATATCCACTCACGATATGAAAGAAATGAAAAGCTACTAAATAATATCCTGCAACAAGAACTAGCAATACAAGTTCAGAAGAGGAAGAAATATCTGACATTAAAGCAAAGAAAAGTTAGGAACAGAACTTTTAAAAATAACGAGAAAAAGTTTTACAGAAATCTTAAACAAAATCCATAAATAATAATGGTCCTAATGATCTTTTTCCCATAGAACGAGTTGATGAGTATTGATCTTTACTCTGATCTGCTGATGGAAAACATAACAATTGAAACAGAAAACATTAAAATATAATATGATAAAAAAATCCACACCGGCCATACCAGAGAACACAACAGGCCAGACATAACAATAGTAGCCATCCTAATTGATATAGCTATATTTCTCAGCCGTAATATGATTAGAATTCATCATGAAAAAATATCAAAATACTCGGAATTAGTTGTAGAGATAAAAACAATGTGGAATTTAAACATTGTCCGAATAGTTCTAGTCATATTGTCAAGTATTGGCATCATACCAAAGATTTTTCCTCATACCTTGCTTCATTACACTTGGAACCAAACGTAATATCGAAAATGCAGAAGGCAGTTATTATTGACATCCTCCACACAGTCAGAACATTCCTGCAGTAAATCATGTTATGCATCAGTCGGACTAAGGTCTCTGGAGCACTAACAAGAATCTAACCGTAATAGTGTGCCTTCAACACAAAAATAATAGTAATAATAATAGATACTAATAATTTATTTTTGCAAAAATAAAACGAAAAGAAGTAATAAAGATAAGATGTGCACGAAATTGATATGAATTATTGACTATACAAATGTAAATAAAAATGCATAATAAGATAAAAAGTCAATGCGAGTAAGTTGTTATCGAACATTTTCGCGACGATGAAAATACATATGTAAATGTATGTATGTCAAAAAAAATAGTAAATATATACAATTGCAATAATATTTACCACTATTGCCGTAAATTTACGTTTATTCACGAGAATGAATTGTAAGTACGAAAATGAAGGTAATAGTGATAGCACTGTCTGCGAAATTATAGCTTTTCGTGTAACGTTTACTTCAAGTTAGAATATAAAAAACAACGAAATAGGAAGGAACGTTACAGATATCGTTTTAGTATTATATCTCCATTGATAGCACCCAAGTCTTCTTTTTCTTTAAGACCATCATCGTTATGAAACTAGGTATTTCCAAAACTCAAACTTTTGTACTAATTTTTTCTCTATTTTCCTCTATTAATTTCTAATAATTTTGTTTACAGGTAATTTTTTTTCAATACTTTATATGCTACTAAGGATTATAGAATCCAAGGATACTGTCGATTTCAATTGTGACTACAACCAAGAATTAAAACCAAATGTTGATTATTATGTGTATAATCCTGATTATCCAAATTATTACATGGGAGAGCATAATTGTTGGTGGAGTGCTAGGAGCAGTGGTCGAATTAAATTGAATTGCACAATTTTCGATATTCCTCCAGTAAGATCTCACTTTATTATTAATATTGTTATTACTATTATTAAATAAGTTTGTTATGTGTAATTTCTGGGATAAATCGATCAACACCTTGTTAATAAAATAAATTCAGTTCGGATTGTGTGCAAAAGTTGAACAAAAATAAATCAATGATTTATTGGACTTTACTAAAACGTAAAAATTAGACAAAATAATAAATAAATTCCATCATCGATAGAGTTCAAATTGTTCATTGGATTTTATGAAAGTCAAAGTCGACGATGACATCGAGTACGTTTTCTGTGGATTAAATTCATTCACAGTGGAATCTATAGCATCGAAAATGACTATAAAATTCCATTCGAGATACAATACTTATGGAGGCAAATTTCGATGTATTCTCAGAGTAGTCAAAGAGGAATGTAGATGTGGTTGGAAGAATCCGGTAATTAAACATAATTAGAACACAATTCATCGATGATTTATTTAATGATCTATTAATGATATTTCAAATGTTTGTTTACAGTCGAGAATCGTAGGCGGTGTTGAAACAGGAGTAAATGAATATCCTATGATGGCTGGTATAGTACATCTTGATACACGTTTTCTTTATTGTGGTGCAACTATAATAACTCCACAACATGTATTAACGGCGGCTCATTGCGTTGCGTTGTATAAAAAGCAATTATATATTTTAGGAGTTATTGTTGGAGAACATAATATACGGACAAGTACGTTTGAACAATTAAAAATTTTGAATAACAAATTTTTTTAAAATCAAATTATTGAAATTATTGTTGTTTTGGTTTAATATAATCTTTAGTTAATAATACAAAGACGACTCGACTTTACCTTATCGATGATATAATCGTACATCCGAATTATAGGCCAAAATTGAATGATTTAGCGGTTATTAAATTGCAGAAGAGATTAGAATATTCCATGAGAATTGGTCCAGCTTGTCTTCCGTTTTATTACACGTGGCAAAACTTTACAGGCACTGTTGTTACAGCTGTAGGTTGGTATTTCGAGTCTTTATTTTTATTTTGTATAATAAATATTATAAAATAATTTTCATAGGTTGGGGTCATACGAATTTTTATGGTATCAAGTCTGAAGTTTTAAGAAAAGTCGATTTGCATGTAATTTCAATGAAGGAATGTATCAAGTATCACTTTCTGGCTACATGTAAGCAACTTTGTACATTTGATATAGGAAAGGATGCTTGTCAGGTAAATTTGATTGATCGATTTTCATCGATTATTAAATAAAAAAATAATCTTCAAACGTTTTAATCATACAGTTCGACAGTGGTGGTCCAATTTTATGGCAAAATCCATTAAGCAATCGAGTTTTTCTTCTTGGAATTATCAATTATGGAAAAACATGTGCCGATGAAGCTCCTGGTGTTAACTTAAGAGTTACTAGTTATTTAGATTTTATTAGAAGGTCAACACCTGGTAAGATTTACAAATTTTAATTCCATCGATTCATAACAGACTACTCGATCATTTTTGTTTTTTTTGTCTAGGAATACATTCCAATTTTTAATTCGATAAAAAAATCTTATTGATTTATCTTATCTTAGAATCTATAAATAATTAACTCAATGATATATATTGTTAATTTAATTATTAACATGTGTTGCATAACTTTCTATTAATGAATTTAAATTTCCAATTCGATAGATAAATATATTTTATATTCTATCTTATCTAAGAATCTATAAATACATACGTATTTTGTCATAATCCAATGGTGTATATTATTAATGTAATTATTGTAATATTAATTACATTTGTCTTGCCAAAAATATTCTTCTTAGTCTTAAGACATTGATCACTATATTTACACATATACTTTCTTTTCACAGAAGAAACATATTGTCAGGCGTATTAAATCATTATACAAGACAAAGTTTGAATGAAAAATAAGTTTTTTGATTTAAATATTAAATAAATATCTTAACACGGAATATAAAGTGGATGTCTAACAATTTGTTCGTGACGATTAAATTCACGAGCATAATCTGCATTATGCTTAATATTCTCAATCATCTATTAAAGCATCCGAGGTACAATAGGGCTTGTTGAAAATAGCATGATAGAATGTAAAACTGTAATTAAAAGTGTGAATTTAACATTAACTGAATATTAACTCACATTAAAGTGTTTAATATGAAATTTATAATTTTTACTTATGAAGAAATTAACTCCTTTTCCTAACAAACTCTGCGATTGATCGAGAAAGATCTAACTTATCATCCAAATGATTTTGATTTATGAGCTTAATTGTGATTCAATATCTTTATGATCTTATTTTTTTCAATACGTAAATTAAAAATAAAATAATAATAAATAGTAATAATTAAACGAAATTTTAAATTATTTGAAGCTATCAGATGATTTTTAATTCCTTAAACGTGATAAAAGCAACTTCCTCAATAAAGATTATTTTAATCCAAAAAAATGCACCAACATTGATTGTCCAGTAAATAATGTCTCGTTATATGTAAGATCGTGAATAATGATGTAACATTGATTTGAGTAGGAAAGTGCTTTCGCAGTTTGTATCTATTACGTATACGGTTACATATTTATTTGAATTCATTCAAATGACTTATATTATTCGATGATTTATATACGTAGCCAGTAATTTTTATTTGATACAAGAATCTTGCTTTTTGTTTCTAACGTTATACTTCTTCTTTTACAAGATATTCAATCCATTAATAATATATTAAAATTGTAACGATAATGATATGATTTTTAATTTTTATGAAAGCTATATATAAGTTAAATTAAAGAGATTCTATGATCAATCAACAATAAATAATAAAAAATAATTTAGATGATCAGATACAACTTTTAGAATAAATCTTTAGAAAATTTATTAAATCATAATCTATCCCCGATGCAGGTCACTATTCGCTAATTTTATTTCTAGTAATTCAACTCTAAAAGGGTCAAGTTGTACGATCGGGCGGCTGGCATCTTGCATTCCGGCAAAACCTTTTCGTTGGAAAACCTCGGAGATTGTTAGTCAAAGTTGTTAATGAGAAATAAAAAGCAAGGGCATACCAATGTTCGTCTGTTTTTCCGATTCCTAAAATCAGTACTATTCTACCTTCATCAAGTAGAGTAAATAAACTAATTATGGCTTTTATTAGGAAATTGAAACCTGATTGAAAATGAATACTCAAATAAAAGTGTCTCTTTTAGAGCCAATTATAAATAAAAATAAAAGGCTTGTAGAAAAATAACGAAAAGTATGCGCTTGCTTATCAGCCTTAGATCCTTTAATCTTAGATCTGTTAAAAGGAAAGATATCTGAGACTTTAGAATTAGTAAGAACTTTGAGTGACATAGCATGTTTTTTAGTTGATTTACAAAGAGATAAATCACTTACTAGGCGATTGATTATTATGGCTACTATCAATCCTGCAATGAAAGAGACATTAAATGCCACAATCATGGATAAATGGCTCTTTGAGAAAGATTTAGAAGAGGCATTAAAAACTGTAAAGTTGATTGAACATTTTTTAAAGAAACTAAAACCAACAAACAACCTAACAAAGTGAAAAAACATGAAAGCCCCTCTTCAGCAGGCCTTTCGAACAAGAGAAACGTTGGGGAGGGCGTTACGTTCTTGGACATCTATGGCAAGCTACAGCCAAAACTCGGATCGGAAAAGGTCATATTACTCAAAATCGTCAATGAACAAGGATCAGAGATAATACAAAAAATAATTGATTCGGTAGGTTTATCAACGGGTAGATTAAAATATTTTTCATCAGTTTGGAAAGGCCTATTCGGTGGTAAAATTGTCCTTGACTGGATAAAAGGGTACAAGATACCGTTTGATCGAAAGGTTACTCGACCCTCAACTCCCATAAAGCAATGCTGGTCTACGAATGAGAAAGAGCTAATAACTAATCAAGTTACTAAGTTATTAAAAGAGAGCGTTATTAGAGTATGCCAAGATTCGCCGGTTGAATTTATATCAAAATTTTTCTCATTCCGAATCTAGCAGTGTCTGATTTTAAATTTAAAAGATCTAATAAGTTCATTATGACGGAACACTTTAAAATAAAAGACATAAGAATGGTTAGAGACTTGATAAAGAAATATTGCCTTATGGTGATGCTCGATTAAAAAACGCATACCACTTAATTCTAATTAATAAACAAGATACGATATACTTGCGATAGATTTGGCAGAAAACTCTATGAGTTTACGTGTATGTCTTTTGGGTTTAACATAGCACCTTACGTTTTCACAAAAACCTTAAACCCGGTTTTTATAAGGCTGAGAGCACGGGGTTACATCTTGGTAAGATACTTAAACGATATATGACTTATAGGTGAAACGGAAGACGAGTGTCTTGATAATATACGGCAGACTTACGTAATTTTAGAAAGCCTAGACTTTATAATTAAAAGCCAGTTGTTACTAAAAATAAAGATAAAATTTTTAGGTTTTATACTAAATTCAGTTAGAATGGAAGTCCAACTACCAGAAGTAAAAAAGGCTAATATTGTGCAATTAGTTAAAAAATATAAAAAAGCAAAATATTATCAAATCAGGGACTTTACTTCGTTAATAGGGACTTTAAGCTTGTGTTGTCCTGCAGTAAAGTATGGTAGGATTCACTTAAAGGATCTAGAATACGAAAAAACTCATGCTCTAAGGCAAAACAGAAACAACTACGAATTTCGAATGAGGTTGTCTCCTATATTGCAGGAAGATTTTTCTTGGGGGAAAACGACGTAAAAAGTGCGTCTAAGCCTAAAATAAGAACTCCGAGTTTTTGTCTGGAAACATTTACAGATGCGTCGCTAATGGGTTAGGAGCTCATTGTGATAGGCAGACCACAAATGATTTTTAGAATAAAGTCGATAAAGAGTCTTCAATTATTTGCTGCATTTTTTGGATTAAAATGTTTTGTAAATAATAGACGAAATTGCGATATTTTTCTACGGATTAACCCTTTGCACTCGAGCAGCGCTAATATAGCGCCCGGCTGATTTGAAGTGTCAACTCGTGCGGTGCCGATACGGCGCTCGGCAAATTTGAAGTGTTAACTCAAGCGACGCTACTACGGTCTTTTGTAACTTGATCTGCTTATTCACGATAGGCGGGAAGTAACGTATTACTGTGATACGTGTTCTGGTAAACCTAGGATGCATCTTGGGCATTGTTTTACGAAATATCACACGAAAACTGATTACAGAGTGTAATATTTATCAAATTTTATTGTTTTCGATATAAAAATAAATAAATTGGTGAAATTTTATTATTCGTATATGTTTGTTTGTTTATAAATGATTTTAAAATACTTGTAAAATGTTTCCCTAATTTGGCCGAAATTGTCTCGAGTTGCTGGTTCGCGAAAGTGAAAAAGGCCTCGAGTGCAAAGAGTTAATAATATACCAGCGATTGTTTATATTAATCGCATGAGAAATACTCAATTTAAAAACTAAACAATACAGCAAAAGCAATCTGGAAATGGTGTGAGGAAAGAAATATTTGGATATTTGCCTCGTATATTCAATCCAAAGAAAGTTAGATTGCGGATTTTGAATCTAGGAGACCAGAAACCGAATACGAGTTAAATTAGGAAGCATTTAATAAAACCTGTAGTAAATTAAGTAATCCGGAAGTAGACATATTCATAAACACAAAGTGCAATAAGTATGTTTCGTGAAAGAAAAATCCGGGTGCGATGACAGCTGATGCATTTCACTATCAACTGGAGCTTATGGTTTTTTTATGCGTTCCCACCTTTTGTCTTCATCCCAAAAATCTTGAGAAAAATCTCAAGTGAGAATACTAAGAGAATCTTAGTGGTGCCAAATTAGCCTTCTCAAACTTGGTGCCCTCCTTGCATAAAGATTTTTGAGTCAGAACCAATTATCTTTAAGCCAATAAACAATTATTATACTCTTCTGATAGGAGCCTCTATTCTCTTTAGTGACAGCTTTTTCTGATGACAGGAGTTTTATCCAAAAAGCGTACATAATAAGAATAATGTTATCAGAGGCATTAAAAGTAGTAATGGCATCATTGATATGGCATCAAAAGATCACTCCTATCCAGAATCTCTTGCTATCCTGTAAGAATATATTCTAGTAAAATCATGCAAATAAAATTATGAAATTATGCCTGAAAGACTTCATACAAATGATAAATATAAATAAACTAACTATGGTTGTACTGATATTATAGAAGGGTTCAGTATTCAGCGGTATTTCGTGATGAATAGTGTTCTCAGGAAAGCAGTTTAATTATAAGTTTAATTTATTTTCTATTTACTAAAATATTCTATAATTATGATTATGTTGTACTTATTTACAAAATTATTTCTATATTCTAATTACTATATTTGTAGTATTTATTCTATTATATCAATGAATTCACAAACATATTTAAGTGATATTTACCTGAATGAATTTATAAAAGGGCAATTAGAGAAAGAATATCATAAAAGAAAACTTGAAGAGCTTAAGCAGAAAAAAAATAAAATTAACGAAGAAAAATTGACGGAAGCATGTGTAAAATTAAATCTATCACGATAGACTATTTTCTCTAATGGATGATAAAAGGACGCTGTAAGATAAGTGGAAAGGTATGTCTAAATGTAGATGCTGTAATATGAATAAATCTTTCATTTTGAAGGACTAATATATAATTTCTTAACGAAGGTCTCAATATTATATTGCAAATATTAAATGTAAAAGAATTATTTGGTCGCCATAAAACTGTAGCATTAAAAAATATAGGATCGAATGTTTTTCACGAATATAATATCAATCTGAACGATATTGTTTCTATAAATGGTGCAAATATAAATATATTTACTTCTAATAAAATTTTTTCATTTGTTAAGATGCGGATATATTACATAATAATTTGCGACATTTTTTGCAAGAGTGATTTTCATGTAAACACATCTGGAATAATGGCCGGAATATTAAACTAATTTGCCATAACAGCTTTCACATATTGAAAAAATATATGTCAACTCTTATTTTCTTTTTTTGGGACAGCGATCTTCAACTTCCAACGGAATTCGAGATATTTTATGAGATTTCATCAATCAAAGATCATGGAGAAAAAGTGCTGAGCAAAGGAAAGAAATATTTAGATTGATTTTGTGATAGGAAGATTTTTCCTTTCCTTTTTGGGATATAAAAAGAAGAAATTTAATAGCAATGAAAATGAATACCGAGCTCACATCTTTTTAATATCCAATTTCTCATCCAGATTTTTTGTTTTTCTTTTATCTTTTTTTTTTAAATAACTGTTATACATGCAGCTATACATATTTAACCTGCTGAGCTGAAATTTTGGACAGATATAAGTTTATGATTCTCTCTTGCAGTATTTTATATTTTGTATAATGTAGATACTTCTGATATTTATTGAATAAGAAGTTCAGAGATTATTCTCACGAATTATAACAAAGTATAGTATTACAGTATTCCCCATTCGATGGTGGTTTGGGAATATTTACAAAAGTAATATTAAACACTCAGAAATAAACTCTTATCAAACACACAAAATACAAGCGACTACTATCAATGTCATTCTTAATAATCATGACATCAACATCTCAATAATATACTGCTGACCAAGGCATCGCATAACAATAAAAAAATACAAATATTTTTTCGAATCCTACCCAATACCACTCGGTGAATTTGTTGTTCTCAAACTGGTCGAACCATTTACTCAATGTTGGAGACGTATTAGGGCAGACAACTTTTTCACGAGTGCATTATTGATGACAAAATTGTTAATAAAACAAACAACATTAGTTAGAACTATTCGGAGTAATAGAAGAGAATTGTCTAAACTGTCGAAATCAACAAAAGACAAAATGGAACATTTCTCGACAATAATTGATAAATAAAATAATTGTACTCTAAAAATTTATAAATCCAAACCAAGCAAAAAGTTATAATACAAAGTTCGAAGCATTAACGTGTAAAAATCAATAACGATAGAAAGTGAATACCCAAGACAGTTGTGTATTATAATAAAATCGAAGTCAGCGTCGATGTTACCGATCAATGGTTAGTGTCAAATTTAAATCCTAGGATGGTCTGTGCCAGTTTTTTTCAACATACTTGATATGGCCGGTATCAATGGATCCTTTATAAGGAAACAAGTAGACAAAATATATCAAGACAACAATTTTTATTATAATTAGCAGAAGAGTTTGCCGAAGTTTATCCCGGCAAACTCTTTTGAGCAATAAAATGCCGAATTTCTTCAAAAAGACAAAAAATACGTATAAGAAACATCAAGGCCAATGTAATATTTCGCATTCGCGGAAAATATGCCAGATACGATTTTGCAAAGATAATAAAACAACTAAATCTTGCGTAATTTGTAAAAAATATGTCTACGATAACTGCATAAAGAAGAAATCTATCATTTGCAAAAAATGCAATTAAGATAACAAAAACATCCTTCATTTACTTCTAAATGAAGTAAACGCTGCCTCTATAATCTTCTGCTTATGTTATGTTCTTTTATATTTATGTCTTGTTTATAATACATATAAGAATGAAAATTTATGATTGGTTATTTTATTATTACTTAAAAGTTATGTTCTATATTATTTCTTACAATAAATTGACGATTCCTTCTGAAAAAAAATATTTACTTCGTAACCAGTCAAATGATCCGGAATCAATTTCTAATATACTAAACATACCCATAAAAGTTGCAATACTACTATATGTTATTTAATGATTATCGGTAATTATATCAAAATCCGCACGATATTATTGTAACCATTAAAAGAAATATAAATAATTGAACCCCTTATTGGGTTCTATCAACGTGTGCGATGCTTTCCTTAGTATTTATAAACCGTGTTCTGAATGTCTTCATTCAATTTATAAGATTACATCGACAATTCGGTATTATACAGTTACAAAACATCATATTTGAAATGTCAGCTTATTACTCTAATGAAGAAATGGTAAATATGCATTTTATGTATGGTCATGCTAATTGAAACTCTAGCAGATCTAGGTTTATATTGATGCCCAATACAGAGAATTACATTTTGAAGATTCTAGAAGAAAATCCAGAAACGAGCGTAAAAAGAATATTCGATGTCGAAGGAATCGGTACTACTCTCGTTTAGAGAATACGCCATGAGCAGTTATTCTATCCATACCATATCTAACGAGTATAAGTACTCATTTCGCTGAACTATCAAGAATAGAATTTTCACAGTGGCTACTCGTAAAGAGTGTTTCGAATCTGAATTTTCTTTCTTAGATTTTATTTACCAATGAAGCTTCATTTACACAAAATAGAATTATAAATTTCCATAATAATCATGTATAGACAGAAAAGAATTTATACTTAGGTATTTATTCAAACAAATCACCAACATCGTTTTTCGTTAAATGTTTAGGTAGGCATTATAGGAAATCGCTTTATTGGTCTTGTAATACTCCCGAGTTGGCTTATCTCAATTTCTTGATTAATACATTACCTCAGTACATGGACGATATGCCTTTGGCAAACAGATTATTGGTGTGTTACTTGCATGATGGCTCATGGCTTCATCTCATTTTATGCGTGATGTGAGAAAGTATTTAAACATAGTGTTCAGTTAAAGGTGGATTGGACGTGGTGGATCAGTTTCGTGGGCTCCTGGATCTCCCGATTTCAAGTCTTTGACTTTTTTTTTCGAGGATATTTGAAAAGCAAAGTGTATTCTTCGACGATAAATAACTTAGAGGAATTACGAAATTAAATTTGCAATGCTTGTGAAATGATCCGAGAGAGATCATTCAAAAAGGTTCGTGATTCTATGAGAAGAAGATGCCAAGCGAAATGGAAGAACATGTAAAACTCCTTCTGTAAATCGAAAAGCCAATAGTAAGTCAATCGTAATAATAACATACAAAAATTTCAGAAACGGTTGATTTTTCGTCCTATATTTACTAAGACTTTTTTATTCAGTATAGTGTGTTCTATGTATTGCATAAATATTGAATGTAAATATTGAAATACAGAATTTTTGAACATCCTATATACTCAAATCTATATATTCTATCTCAGCTGTGTAATTTCAAAATTTTGTATCATGTATATCTATTTCTACGGATACCGTCAAATTGACGAGTCGGCTAATTTGATAGTTAATTGTAAAAAATTGCAAATAGGCGGATCTAGTGGCAGATGATCAAATTCAGTGACGTCGCAGGATCTATTGCGACAAAAAATATTATGTTAGGTCATGTAAATAACTAATTCTGATTGATAATCAATGGAAACATGATTCAAAATATAAAAAATTGTAAGCGCGTCGAATTTTGAAAAGGGATTAGACAATTTCAACTGGTCAATTGTATGCTTTTGTAGCAATTTTGTATATTCGGGGCTTACGAAATGGGGCTTACTTTTTTTGCAAATGCAATACCCAGAGATAAATTTATGGACATTTTTAGATCCATATATTTTGATAAAAAAACAACGATATAAACATTTACGTACAGATAAGTTCGTTCTAATATTCGAAACATGGAGTAAATTTATAGACAATAGTCAAGCGTGTTATAACCATATGAAGCTTAGAAGCCATATGAAAATATTTCAATTGATAAATAATTGTTTCCTATGAAAGCTCGATGTCGTTTTACACAATGTATAAGTTACATAAATTAGGCATAAAATTTTGATAGCAGCCAATATTAAACTAAAATATGTACATTATAAATAGTATTTCGTATTTGAATAAAGATAAAAACTCCTTGAATAAAGATAAAAAATCTTCGATATCTTTGAGGGAATTTGTAGTCTTTAAATTAGCCGAACCATATGAGTTGAGATAGAATATAACTATAGATAACTTTTTTCACTAGTATACCACTTCCAAAAAAATTACTTACACAAAAACAACTTTGGTTATAACCAACTGGGCGAACAAAAGAGAGTACCGGAACCAGCAAAATGATGTAAATATAAAATAACCATGTTTACCTCACTGCATTATAAATCAGACCACTGCATTCTCACTTCTTACCAGAGTAAACCAAAAATAAAAGTATTGTTATTAACCACAACACATACATTTTTGAAAGTTGAGAATAATTAAAATTACGTATAATAATCGTATTACAAAGATTTTTACGTAACATTGGTATTACAAAGATTTACCTAATAGCAATGTTTAATGTTTGTAAGGTAAGCGAGCTACCGAGGTTATATGTGCGTATGGCTTTGTCGTGTTTGTTGGTTGTCAAAGTGAACGTCAAGAAATACAAAACAAAAACCATGGTAACTATCTATGTTGAAAAGACATTCGAGAGACGTAAAAACCAGAATATAACAAGTCGTTGGGGTGGATGACTTAGGGTGAACTAACGTAAACGTTTGATAGTCCTTAATACCTATTTTTTACTCATCTTGATCTATTGATATCTTGCTGATCTATTTCTATCTTCTAATATATCTTATTTATTTTATTTTTATCCTAAACCAAATAGAAACAAAACGCGATTTACATCTACTCTTCTTGTACGAGTTTAAATTAAATCATACCGCAGCACAAGTTTCAAGAAATATTAAACAGGCATTCGGAGATGGATCCACCAATGAAAAAAATACTCGATATTGGTTCCAAAAATTTCGTTCTGGCAATTTGAGTATCGTCAATGCCTCGAGGAAGACCACTGATCCATATTGATAACGAGGAATTAAGGACGACTGGTGTAATTGCATGTATTATGTCTAGTGCTACTCTCACATTTTATATAATCAACGAGCGTAATTGTTAACTGTCATATGGGGAGTCGTTTTATTAACCATTTATATCAATCGTTTTATTTTATAATTAATTATTATAATCGATCATTCTATTAAACTATTTTGGGGATTCTCTTTATCAAATACACATATGAAGACATTGTATTCATTTATTATTAATCATTCTTTGCGCATAATTCGAGCCCAATGTACTGGAAACCTTTATTATAAATATTATAATATGTATACGTAGCTTTATGTACATCCTATGTATTATAAGTAACTTTACGTTCACTCCATGTATAAGAGTGATACCCAGTAGCTATCCATATGTTTGCATCATCCTAAACCGGTAGCGAAGGGAAAAACCCATGGTTATGGTATTACCTGCGCCGCTCCACAATCTACGACAACCTACGTAAATCCCCTTTACAACGTCACTACGAGAACTCTTCTTCCATAAATGCGCTACGTCACATCTCGACGCCCACTTCGCCAATAGATGGCATCACGTCTAGTCTTATGTGGCGGATCGGTTAGCTTGGTCACGCCTCCACAGTCATTGAAGGCAAACACGTCGACCGAAGTGTCGATCTATAGTCCACCTCTCAAAAAACAACAGATTTAATAATTAGATATCGCATAGAAATAACGCCAAAGAACAATCCTGTACTGTTAATTAAATTTTAACCTTTTGCACTCGAAGTTTTTTTTCATTCATATTATCAGCAACTCGAAGCAATTTTAGAAAAGATCATATTTACATGTAAATTAATGATATACGCATTAAAAGAAAAGTCATCATTGTATGTTATTATTTTTTTAATTGTTTATGAATACAAATGTTATGATATATAAAAAACAAAAAATTATAAAATTATTACATTTTGTGATCGTCCAAAGTGTGATACCTCTCGAAGCAATTGCCAATATGTAATCTTGTCTTTTTTAGACAGGTATCACAAAAATAATGGGTTTGCCGTCTTTCGCCCGGAATTTTTCTATTGGAACACACTACACAATCTTTCTTGGTTTCAGAACGTATAATGTGTAGGTGGTTTTTGAGCCTGCCCTCCGTATTTGGTGTGTAAGTGTATTCTCGAGATGTGCTGTTTTGTCGAAAATTCCCAATCAATTGGTCCACCAACAATTTTACAAACTTCAAATG
Source organism: Vespa crabro (assembly GCF_910589235.1). NCBI lineage: Eukaryota > Metazoa > Arthropoda > Insecta > Hymenoptera > Vespidae > Vespa > Vespa crabro. The sequence goes on from NC_060965.1 coordinate 7,626,858, forward strand.
TGACATTGGTTTTTCATTATTTATTTTTTTAACAGAAGTGTACAATATGTATGAATTTACTGTACACATTTCCATCTCCCAGAAAAATAGTTTTCTCCACCATTTCAGAGATTTTCTCAAAAAACAATATGTTGCAGCATATTGGTCGGCCCGATCTACTCCACGCATATTTTTTGTGTAATCAATAACAATTTTAGGTTTTTGTATTCTGACTAATTCACCACCACGTACTCTTCTATCAACCGATATCAAACTCGCTTCATTACAAGTACTTAACAAATTTACAATTCTTTTGTCCTTTCATGCGAGGACTAGGGTTTTGCCTTTTCTGCAAGCCACTGTTTTCTTGCCTCTTACAAATTTCGGTTTTTTTATTAACATTGGTAAATATTTCCTACTTGTTTTTATTGTGTCGGTGAGGAAACAATTCATTTTTATCAGTTCTTCAGCAAGGGGTATGCTTGTATAATACCTGTCGGTATACATGTGATAACCTTTAGCATTAGGAACATTGTCCAATAGTTTTCTGTATAGGTCTAAGGGAATTCTGGAACTGACAGGCAGATCAAGTCTTATGAGATTTTCTGAAGTAATACTGCCGTAATAAGGCAACACCGAGTAAACATAACCGGTATTTGAGTCGGCCAGAACGTAAATTCTAATTCCCTATTTAGTGGGTTTAACTGGATTATATGTCATAAAACATATTTTCCCCTTAAATTTTATAATGGATTCATCAACGCAAATCGACTGATAAGATATAAAATGTTCGGAAAATTTTGAGTTGATGTACTATAAAACCGTCATTTGTTACCAAAAGCGAAATATCCTATAAATAGTTTTTACGATTTGTTTTTGTCCTTATGTTAAAAACCGAAAATTATTTGCATTGTCTCCGTAGCGGAGCCCTCGAGTTTGAAGATAAATTTTAAATGGCTCCGCTCCGGAGCCCTCGAGTGCAAAGGGTTAATTAATTAAAATATTAATAAATTAATAATAAAACTAATAATAATAATTAATTAGAAGAGAATAAACATTTATATATTGCTGATTAGTCATCTGATTTTATTTATTTAGTGGTAAGAACCCTCGAAACCACAATTGGTGACCCTGACGTGATACCAAATGGTTAATACGTGTTAAAAAAAATTACTCGTTCATAAGATGACGCTGTCAGCCATCTTAAAAAAATAAAAAAAAAGCCGCGAAAATGATCACATAATAACACATGCTGAGAACTCCGACTAAAAAAACTCACACAATGTTATTACACGAAAGAACATCTCTAGGCGACTCCCAGGAGTTATTCTTTCGTGTTATGACAAAAACCTTAATAATGCTCTGTTAAATAACAAAACAACAGGCAACGATTCATTGGCCGAATTTTCCAGCAGAAATCAATCCATGTACCAACAATTGATCAACCTCGCCAGCGGAGGCTCTGGCGAAAACCAACGCTCCAGCCACAGAATGGGAACGTCGACGTATGTAACATATCTTCGCGGCTAATCTCAATCTATCCTAATTTGCCACGGATTCTCCAATAATGTGGTTTGCCATTGCAGAAGCAGATTTCATCGCCAATCGTATTACCAGTGATAACTAGAAGTATAGCTAGGCACTCAAGGCACTTCTATTCAACATTTTCAAGCAACTTTGGGACACCATCAATGCATCACTAGCACAAGATAAGTATCAAACAATCAAAAACGCTATTTTCATTCGATTTTTTGATTTAAGATAGATCCAACTGTATAAATTACTCAAAGAAATGATATTTGGTGACAAAAATTCCAATTTCTTCGTAAGATGCGCAACTTTGCTAGAGGTGCAATGGAGGAGGAAGCTTTATATCAGTTATGGAAAGAGCGTTTTCCAACCTGGGTACGTCCATATCTCCTGGTTTTATTCAACCTCAACGATCTCAACAACATAGCGGAAATCACAGACCGACTCGTACTCAACATGGGAAATGACTCGTATACGCGGTACATAATCGAGAACTGTCACAGGCAACAAATCTAACTCAAATAGAGCAGCAGCTATAGGAAATCAAGATTACTCTAACAATCTGTCAGCAAGAAATCAACAATCTACAAGTAAGTCAGCAACAAACCCAAAAACAATTACTTGATGTTCAATTATAGCAACAACAGCAGCAGTTACATAATAATATGCAGCATCACATCAAATACAATCAAGGCTCCTACGAATAGGAAAAGGTTGGTAACATCGGTAACGAATCGCAACGGTTACTGTTTTTACTACAACAGGTGGGAAAATGACATTCGAGAGTACGTTTAGCCATGCAAATTTACACCTCTTACACTACCAATCAGGGAAACAAACTGCTGTCATCAAACCGGGCAGTTGGAGATAGAAGTAACGAACTGTTACCTGAGGAATTGCGCTTACACATATACGACTTCAACACTAATAAAAAATTGCTAATCGACTCTGGATCAGTGGTCTCCATCATTTCTGCTAATTATGGTCATAAACAGTTGGAAAAAGATCCACTCGCTTTGTACGTAGCCAATGCATCAGCCATTAACACATACAACTGTAAAACCATTCAACTGGATCTCAATTTACGCAGAAATTTCTTCTGGTCATTTATTATTATCGATGTTCAGACTGCAATAATCGTAGCAGACTTTCTGATGCATTTTAATCTGTTCATTGATCTAAAGAACCAACATTTGATCGATCTTCTTACTTCACTTTCAACAAAAGGAGAAACTCTGGCCACTCGCACATACAACACCTCAACAATCAACTCAACACTACCGACAGCATACGTCGAGCTGCTAAACAACTATATGACCCGTTTATTTTCAAAGTGGCCTAACTCCATTTGTCAATTTTTTCCGGTTGCCATGGTTACATGCACAACTTCATGTTATTTATCAGTTGCATTTCAGGTTGCTTATATTCCGAGCAAATACGATAATTTTTGACACATAAGTTTTCAGAGTTAGTTCAATAATTGAACCATGTAGTTTGAAAATGGCCTAACTCCATTTATACTTAAATCAAGATATTTACTATTGATAATGTCTGAAGGCAGTGATGAAGGTAATTTGAATTAATTAGTATTTAATGATGGGATCATCAAGAAAATTATCTGAGGAAGGGAAAAAGCACGTTCAAAACCATATTAAAACTTTTCCTAAATTTGAATCCCATTATACCAGATCTCATAATCCTAATAGAAGATATCTACATCCTGATCTAAATCTTAGGAAAATGTTTAATTTATACGAGCTCCATTGCGAGAAAAATAAAATAAAAGCCGTTAATGAGTGGACTTACAGAAAAATATTTAAAAAAGATTTTGATTTACATTTCCACCAACCGCGCAAAGATACATGTCAAAAATGCGACTTATTAAACATAAAAATTAAAGCATCGAATGATGATGAAGAAAAGAATAAACTTACAGAAGAACACGATGTCCATTTAAGATTAGCAGAATCAGCTAGGAATTCACTAAAACAAGATCAGGAGCAAGTATCACGTAATTTAGATTATTATTTCGCTTTCTCGTTCGACTTGCAAAAAGCATTACCGTATCCCAAGTTGACTACCTCAGTAGTATATTACAAATGCAATATGTATGTTCTAAATTTGGGTATTCACAATTTTCATAACGATAATGTTTACATGTACGTTTGAAATGAAACTATTGCATCCAGAGGTGCTCAAGAAATTGTTTCATGCATCCTAAAACATGTTAAAAATTTAAGAAGTGAAAGACACATTATACCTTACAGTGACATGTGCGCCGGGCAAAATAGAAACATTAAAGTAGCTTTAATGTGGTTAAAAATTGTCCAAACTTTGGAAAATAATGTGGAAATCATAGATCACAAATTTTTAATATCAGGACATTCGTTTTTACCAAATGATAGACATTTTTGCTTGGTAGAAATGTCATTAAAAAAAAATAATTTACTGTTCGTTCCTCAAGATCAGTACAAGATTATTAAAAAGTGTCGGAAAGATAATAACTTTATCGTAAATGAAATGAGACAAGAAGATTTTGTATTAACAAAATTATTAGAAGAGGCAATTTTTAAAAGGGTAAAGAATTCTGATGGAGAATCAATAAACTGGTTAAAAATATGTTGGATGCGTTTTGTCAGAAATAAACCGTATACAATTTTCTATAAGACATCAATGAATGAAAATGAAAATTTTAAAGTCCTTAATTTATTACCACGTCGGGGTAGACCAAGAAAGTTCGAGAATATTGTATTGACATCACTGTATAAAAATATCAGATAAATTACAACAGTAAAATTCAAAAACATAATTGACCTATTACGATATATACCACCGGAACATCATGATTTCTTCAAATCCCTTTCACACACACAAAATGTAGATGAGTAGTAAATTGTTTTGTAATAAATTTATGTTTGTAATTTTGTACGTTATGTAGATAAAAAATGTTTTGAATCACATAAATTATGTTTTCGAAGTGTTTTAAAGATATGTAAAATAAATTGAGTATTGTTTTTTTTTCAATTTGAAACATCTTAAATTATGTTGAATGGACTTGGGCACCTTCAAATTTTATAATGAATCTGTTTATTAATTTTGAAAGTGGCCTAATTCCATTCTTGATAAGAAAACGTATATTATTCACTTAATAATTGCCATTATTTTAATAGGAACTATAAATTTAACACCCTTAGATACACTTAAGCAGTATGACTCATTAGTATCCTATACGTATATTTTTAAATTCATTGAAACGCAAACCCTTAAATATCTCGATTTGAAGATAAATGGATTTAGGCCACTTCCAAAATAAACGGCTCATATAGAGATCACAAAATCTTCAAGCGAACCAAACCTCACCAACATTCAGTACGTTCAGTGTACCAAAGGATCCAGTCATAGCATACGCCCGCAAGCTCGGGGGAGAAAAAGCGGAAGCCGCAAAAGTTCAACTCACGAATATGCTAGAAAAAGACATAATCAGATCTTCAATCCATATGTAAGCCCCATACACATGACACAGAAAAACAACAACGAATGGAACTCTGCGGCGATTACAGGTGTCTTAACGCAAGTTCAGAACAGGAAATGTACCCACCATCACTCATAACAGATTTTTTTCTACGACTAACGGGTATCTGCATTTATACCAAGTTCGACCTGGAAAAAGCTTACTACCAAGTACCAATGTATTCCAACGACATACAAAAAACAGCAATTATCACACCCTGGGGACTTCTAGAATATGTCGTCATGCCTTTCGGACTCAAAAACGCTATACAAACTTTTCAGAGATTCATAGATGAAATTTTTCAAGATCTTGACTTCGTTTTTGTCTATATAGATGACATCCTCATCATGTCAAAAAACGAACAAGAACATCAAGAACATTTCCAAACAGTCTTTGAACTTTTGATGACCTATTCACTTAGCATCAACAACAACAAATGTGTTTTACGCCAAACAGAAGTCAATTTTCTGGGTTATAGTATCAACTCTCAAGATTATGTATTATTCGACGAACGAGTAAACGCGATACTCAACTACACAAAAACCGAAACTATTGAAAAACTCAGACGCTTCCTCGGTATGATCAGCTATTATAAGAGATGCAAAGCTCAAGCAGCACACATTTAATTACCTCTCAGTATCTATCTCAAGCGCTCGATTAAAAATGACAAATCGAAAATTCAGTGGACAACAGAGGCTGACAAAGTATTTGAAACTTGTAAACAAAACCTAGCAGATCTAACTCTCCTTTCTTATCCATCACCAATAGCACCTTGACACTCATCACGGACGCTTCATCAATGACCATCGGAGCGAAAATCGAACAGCTGATTGACGACGAGTGGAAATCATTTAGGTTCTTCTCACGAAAACTCATTTCAACAGAACAATGTTACAGTACTTACGACCGTGAGTTACTCGTCATTTTCGATTCAATTAAGTTTTTCCACCATTTATTAGACTGTCGACATTTTACTATCAGAACTAATCACAAACCGTTCATATACGCATTAAAGCAGAAACTTGACAGAATGACAAATCAGGCAATTAGACTACATCTTACAATTCTTCACTGACCTAGACATGTAAAAGATGAGGATAATATAGTTGCCGACAGCACTACCGAAATATACCAACAGCACTTAGTCCAAAAAAAATTCACAACGAACAGCTTAACGATCTAGAGTTAAGAAATCTGATTTAAAACTCAACATCGTTGTATCTGTAAGAACTAGAAGCTGAACCAGGTATCAAAATATACTATGACATCACCTCCGGAATCGTAAAACCGTATATTTCAATATCATTACGTAGAATAGCTTTCAAAGTCATCCATAATCTTACCCATCCAAGTGGTAGAACTATATCAAGACTACTCAGAGAAAAATTTGTCTGCCCTAGAATTCAAAAAAATGCAACACAATGGTCTCGTGAATGCATAGTTCACTAGAGAGTCAAAATACACCATCACACTAGTCTTCAATCAAACCACATCGACATTCCTGACTCAAGATTCAATCATTTACACCTAGACATCATCACTTTACCAAACGTAAAAGGCTACCTATACTGTCTCACAATGCTCGATCGATTTTTCAGATGGCCAGAAGCGGTTCCCATCATGGACATGACCGCTGATACTATCGCGACAGAATTTTTCAATCACTGGATTGGACGATACGGTTCTCCAATAACAATTATCTCTGATCAAGGTCCATTATTTGAATCTACTTTTTTTCAAGCTCTGGTTCAACTTGTGGGAGCCGAAAAAACCGCACAACAGCTTACTATCCGCAATTGAATGGCATCGTCGAATGTATGTACAGAACTTTGAAGGCAGGACTCATGTGTTTATCCAAACCCTAGCTCAACATACTGCCAACCGTTTTACTTGGTCTCAAGACTTCATTTAAAGAAGATATCCAGGCTAGTCTAGTAGAGATGCTATACGGTACATGTCTAAGAATACCTGGAGAATTTTTTGTCTCGGCAGATCAACCACCAACTTAAGAGTTTCAGCACATGTTCACACGTCTGGCTACGCAGACCATGTAAAAGCTCCTCTAGAGACACCATATCAAGGTCCGTACAAAGTCGCTGAGCGATTGACGGTCAGAATCTACAAAATAAATGTCAACGATGAAAAAAAGCATCTCAGTCGATAGACTGGAACCTTGTTACATAAACAAGACTGATAAAGACTCTGTGGAAGAGAACACTCCATCAACGGCTCATGGAATTCAGCTACATCATTGGGAACAATTGTGAATCCTCCAAAACGTACTTATGCTCGCACCGTGACTTTTAACTGTTTGACTACTGAAGAGCGCTATCGCGCCCTTTTTATGTTGTGCCAAAAATGCGAAGAGCGCGATAGCGCTCCTGTTTTTTTTTTTTATGCCAAGACTGCGGAGAGCGTAATAACGCTGCTCTAAATCACTAGAATTTGTGCGTCCAGTGAAGCGCTTGCGTTTGCGGAGCATATGATTTTTAATTGTTGTAATAATATTACATATTTCAAATCTATTTTCTTTTTTTCTGTTAAATAACGGTGAAAACAATGTCTAATATTTGGAGTGAAACTGACTCGGAATCGTGGACTGATGATGAAGTGCAAATTTATGAAAACGGAAGTGATATTATTATTCCTAAAAAAAGATTACGGGCTATTAGTGGGAGTAGCGATGATGAACTAAATGGAGACTGCACCGATCTGTTGATGAATTTTTTGGATTTGAATTCACGATATTCAAATGAAAATTATTTTACGGAGGTTCCTGGTCCACAACATCCGCCTGATCCTGATGCAAAACCAATTGAATATTTCTCCATATTCATTTCGATTTCCCTATTCTCTACAATGGTTACTGAAACAAACCGGTACGCCATCAGTTTTTGAATTCCAACAAAACTTTGAAGCGTAACTTATGTGCAAAAAGGTGGAAACCTGTTACCATAGTGGAAATGAAAGTATTTATTGCTGTTTTATTAGAAATGGGTATTACTAGACGTCCAACAATGATGTCTTATTGGAATACAGGCTCAAGGCAAATACCGTGGTTTGGAAAAATGTTTCCTAGGGATAGGTTTTTATTGATCATAAAGTTTTTCCATCTGGTTGACAATATCACTTTGGCAACACCAGGACATCCAGATTACGATCCATGTGGAAAGTTTAACTTTCTTGTGGATTATGCCAATAAGATTTTTCGTGAACAGTATATACCGCACCAACAATTGAGTACACATGAATCACTGGTGGGTACTCATTGTCAATCAAATATAAAACAGTACCTTCCTAATAAAAAACACCACAAATGGGGGATCAAATTTTGGATGCTTTGTGATGCTGTTTCAAAGTATTGCTTAGGATTTTTTTATTATCGAGGCGCAAAGTCAACCGAAAGTAAGGAAGAAATAAAAAAGAATGGATTGAGATATGTTGTTGTCCAACAATTATTAAATTTAGGGAATTATTTGAATAAAGAATTTCATGTTTTCACTGATAATTTTTTTACAAGCATCCAACTAGCAAAAGTATTATTGCAAAAAAATACATATATAACTGGTACTATTAGAAAAAATAGAAAAAACGTCCCAAATCAGGCTAAATTTGTAGATGTTGGTAAATCTAAATATTTTAAAAGCAACAGAATTCTTATTTGTTCTTATCGAAAGGAAAAATCCCAAAGAAATTCCGTCATATTGGTTTCAACGAACTGCACCACAGATAACGTAGTCGTTACAAAGAAAAGAGGAATTTACGAGTCAGAAAAGACGAAACCTGCTGTTGTTCATAATTACAAGTTCATGGGTGGTGTGGACGAATCAGATAAAATGCTTTATGCATACCTAGATGAAAGAAGAACAATGAAGTATTGGAAAAAAGTTGTATTCAACATTATTGGAAGAATGGTCTTAAACGCCTACATAATATACTCCGAAAATTATAAGGGTAAAAAGCTAATCAGGTTAGAATTTATTTCAAGTATTATTGATGAAATTGAAACGGAATGGTTCGCATACAAAAACAACGCATATAAACAACCTATATCATCTACACCAAGCGAAATATTTAGTCTTGAAAAGCTACCTGGACGAAGTTTGCAGCGGTGCGTGGAATACAGCAGTAAATATGGTAGAGGAGTTAAGCGTTCAAACCTAATTTGCTCTATTTGTAAAAAGAGAATTCACGCGCTTTGTATAGCGAACCACCTGTGTAAAAGATCATAAGAAACTATTTGTGTTAATTTGACTGAATTATAAGTGCTTATTACCAATTTTATTCACAAAATTAATTAAAACAAATTTATGTAAATAAGTGGTATTTTTTAATTTTTGTTGTTATAAAGCAATACAAGTGAGTTTATTGTATGAAAAGTGTTTTACATTTTTTCCCATACACGCGCAATTAGTGCCGCAGCTTTGGCATATGTCCGAAAAATACGTCAGCAGCTAAACGGTTAAAAATCCGTGTTGGATTGTGCCATGCAACGTGATAGCGCTTCGTTCATTTGTCTGTGAGTAATGTCGATCGACGCGATTGCGCTACTTTTTTTTTCGTCGAAATATGTCGTTCGGCGTGCTCTCGTTTCATATCGTTAGTCAATTTTTTATTCGTAAAAGTTTCATTAGTCATATTAGAAATGTTATACTGTACACTCAAAAGTGCGCGAAGTATTCGGTTTTACGTTTTGTTTACGTTCTATAACATTCTATAATACAGGTTTTGGTTTTCTAATTCAGGAGGTAATTTATACATTAATTTTTTAAAAACTAATTTGATTATTTATTATTCGTGTATCCCTTGAAAGGCAATGAATACGAAAAAGAAAAGAACGAAGTCAAGTTGGAAATTTAATTCAACTTTTGAATCTGACTATAATAGTAGTAAGATTGTTTCAGTCTCAAAAAGAAGGAGAATAGACGTTTTTGATACGTTGATTTTGTTGATGTGTTTGAATACGTTGATTGTATTCTATGCTATTTTATCTGTTTTGCTATATCTGAAAGTATTTCTATCGATGATATAGGTGAACAAGAGGATTTATTTCCCTTTATTGAAGACACTAGGCCACAGCCATCGCTAACTAACGAATCTAAATCTATTGATTATTTTAATCTGTTCATCGATTCATCTCTGTTAACGGTAATAGTTAGCGAAATGAATAAGTACGCCCAACAACTAATAAAGTCACGTGAAATCACCCAAAGATTTCGAATGAAACTATAGAAGACAGTTAGTTTGTCCGAAATGAAAACATTTATAACAGTTTTATTGGAAATGAGGATAACGAGGCAAGCAACAATATTTTCTTATTGGGCCCAAAATTCAAGGAGCATACCTTGGTTTTCAAAAATATTTTTGCGAAATAGATTTTAGCTTATTTTTCAATGTTTTTACTTAGTTGATAATAAAGAATGTTTCCCCCCAGACTATGAAAAGTATGACCCATGCGTAAAATTTATTCCAATAGTTGAAAACGGAATAGAGTATTCAAATTGTACTACAAAGCGCATAAGGAATTATCTATCGATGAATCTTTGGTAGGAACTCTATGCCATTCGAGCATCATGCAATATATGTCGAATAAAAAACACCACTGATGAGGTATAAAATTTTGGATGCTTTGCGACGCAGTATTCAAATATTGTTTAAGTTTTTACTGTTATTAAGGTGCTAAAGGAAAAATTGATAATACTAAGTCACGAGAACATGGACTTGGATACGATGTCGTTATAAATTTATTAGAGCAAAGCCAGTATTTAAATAAAGGGCATCATGTATTTGTCGATAATTATTTTAGTAGTATCGCGTTGGCCAAATATTTATATTCCAAAAATATATAATTAACAGAAACAATTAGAAGTAATAGAAAAGGCATACTTGGTGATATAAAAACACCTAAAATTAATGAAGCGAAATATGCTCGAGATGGAGAAGTACTCTTGTATGGATAACGCGAAAATAAGTCCGTAAAAAAATCTGTATTGTTAATTTCGACGTATGCTTCAGATGATAATACCATTGTAATAAAAAAACGAAATGGAAATGAAAGAAGTAGAGTAAAACCATGTATCATTGACTGTTATAATCGTTATATGGGGGGTTGACGAATCAGACAAAATGTTATATGTCTATTTTGATGAACGCCACACGGTAAAATATTGGAAAAAAGTTACGTTTAACATCATTGCCCGTATAGTATTAAATTAATACTTATTTTATAAGGAAGTTAGCAAAAGAAATAGAGTATGAATGGATGCAAGTCAAAAAACAACATATGACAAGTGATAATGACAGAATACTAATGAAACTATTAGGCAGGAATTTAAGACAGTGCGTAGTGCAAAAAAGGGCTTCATCCACTATGTCTTGATAAATATCTGTTTTAAAAATAATAGACATTACTAATCTTGTTTTACATCTATTATAAATAAAATATATTGTTTTTTATATTTTCAAAAATGTTGGCAATATATTTGTACTATGCAAAAATATATGTAAATAAAAGTAAATTAAATAAAAATTGCTTATTGATGCAGGTAGTTTATGATTATTTGAAAAAAAATATTAATTACGAGAGGAAACTCTGTTATGACTCGTGACGAACTACATTCGGAACCGAGCGCGTTACAAATTAACAATCGTGACCGAACATCGCGGTACATTTCAGCATAGAACGTGAACAGCGCGACAGCACTGCATGGCACTAAAACGGTTAAGTCATTCCTCAATTTTTAAGAAATTTTTATTCCCATCGTTTCACAATATGAAATTTTTTTCTAATTGCATCGAATAGTTTAGATAAGGCCAATTTCACTTCACTTTACACTATCTGGTTAGAATATCTACTTTTCTAGGGCAACTTCTCTAAAGGTTCAATAGTAACGCTTTGATTATTATTCAAATGGTTTTTGATCATAAGTAAATAATTTCTTTTTTGACGAAACGTATTTCATTATCAAAGAATTCGGAAAGTAAATGAAATCATAAAATTTTATACATTAATTATAATATATAATTATTATTGATGCACACGTGTATATCCTCAGTATTACACTAAACTTCTTTCATTCACAGTACTTCTTCTAAGTACTTCTTCTAAAGGTCTTAAAAACCATATATCCTTATTGGGATATAGGTCTGCCTTTAGGAACTCGTTCAATATTCGCTAAGAAAGTGCGTAGATAAAAAAAAATTGCTTTTGTTTGAGCTTAGGAACTTTTAGTCAAGCACGTAGTCTTCAATAATGTGTCGAGTTGAGCAAAAAATAAACAATGAAAGCACATTCTAGGCGCGACGAGCCAAGGGTTATCTATGACACCACGATTATAATATATTTAATTATGTTTATATAATAATTATAATATATTATTGTTTATTTATTTTAGTTTGCTTTAAGAAATCAGTTTCTTTTTTAAGTTTGTCAGGTTCCCATTGGACCTGAAGCTGCACATTCATACATGGGTTTTTTCCGAAGATAAACTTTTATTTTTTTTATTATTTTTAATCCTTAATAAAACGCTCTGAACACTGTTTATGAATAAAATCAGAGAGAGAAAGTTTTGTCTTCTTTCTCACTTTTTATTGTTTTTGATATTTGAATGAATCCGAAATAAAGCCATAAATAACATGACTGACAGTGCACATGTTTTGGTATTTGTTATAGTATAAAATAACTATGCATAATTCATAGCTCGAAATATGGTTTTCACGATATTTAATTCACCGTGTTCTTTTATAAAAAATACAGAAAATGTTTCAGTTGAAAACTCACAAGTTTTAAATCAAAATATTTTGAAAACTAATAATTTATTCGTATAAATAGTTTAATAATTTTTTTAAATAATAAAGTACATCACCAAAAATGGTCGTAAGATTAAGATAACACTTTATAGCAGTTGATCTTTACAAATAATGTAAAATAAAAGTATCAACTATAAGACAAAAATTTTAGTGTGATACGTGAAATATAGAACTTTTAGTCTATATCTCTATCAATTATAATATCGTAAAAATTGTAGAGAGTTAAATATTGCATTAATATTGCATATTAATATTGTTTATTAACCTAAAATTTAAGTAGTTTAATCTATGAATTTTTTTTCTTTTGATGTGAATACTGATGCAGTGATCAATATCAATATTTCTTAGTAATAAATATACAATATTATTTACTGAGACAAAAACATACCATAAATGGTACGCGTGGAGAAATGAGTCTCTCCTATATAAAATCTAATTCAAAAAGATAAGACAATTTTTTTGGGTATACAAAACTATTTTGGGTATACAAAGGATGTTGAAAAAATGGGGACGTGTCCGTAACTTAGAGATTGATTAGAATATTTACGAGTCATCACAGTATCCAAATCAACTCTTGAAAATTCTGCGATCAGTAATTGTCAAACTATGTCTAACATATGCCATGTCTAAGATGAATCGTAACATGAATTGTAAGATTTAATGTATGAATCATATTCCTTGATGTGCATTTATTTATGTGTGTAATTTAAGCAAGGAGAGGATTTTCATTTTCTTATCTGTTGATCGGCGCCCTGACGATCCAATTTGCTGCTCAGCAATTGCGCTGCTCAGTTGTCTTTCACGCTGATAATTTTTGCTGCGTTTATAACAAGATTTCAAGAAGTGATAAAGCCGAACAGTTATGTATTCTGTAACATCCAATTATTCCGCTGGGAAGCTTGATATTGATTAAGGAGAACAATTAACATCACATCGCGAGTTAAACTATGGGATTTGTTGCCAACGTTCTTCCAGGAATTACCCGCGATGCCGACGTTTAGACGAAGACAGATTTTCTATGGAAACCTTCCTCATCCTATCTCTAAACTGTGCCCACTGTTGTTTCAATGATTTTTCTTCATTTATTTTAAGAAAACGAAATAAAATGAAAAATTTTTTAAGGATATTTAACAATTTCCAAGATACCTTCTTCAAACTACCTGAAGGATTAATTGCAAACAGTGCGATGGTTCAGAGTGTAAATATTAACTTTTATACTGAGCATTAATTTATTACGAAATAATATTATTTTTTATGTAATTGTACATTTGTTTGTTCTTTCTCTCTTTTTCTTTTTTTTTTTTTTTAAATAGTAAGAAGGGGAATAAATTTGTCATGTACTATTGGCTTTTGGAACGGTTTGACCTTGTTAACATTACTAGTAAGGAGAAACTAATCAAACGAATTACAGACGAATCAAAATCCTTTTTGTATTTTGTCAAAACAAACTTTTTTATATTTTACCTAGTATTCATTTAGACATTGGGCATGAAGGACGAAACTGCATGCTTCAATAATTATAACGCAAATACTGTAATATTACTCAAGAAACAGTTAAGAGTTACCTCAACTTACATATTTCTTGTCAAAAGAAAAGCATCTTATCTAAATGTGGTTTAACCCTTTGCGATAGTATTAGCCACCAAAGTTTTCTTACCGTTCCTGTCGTATGTCTGCTTTCAGCCACCACAGCAAAGAATCATATTAATCTTACATTGTATTCATCCATCTATCAATTTATACTTCTTCTAAACGAAACTGAATGTCTAAAGAACCCATTTACGAACCAGTACGGTGCTTATTTTAATTGTTAACAAAAAAAAACTCAGTTTAAATAAATGATATCATCTCTTACTCACCATGCCAAACGCCGTGGTGAATCAGACGCCTCTCGAGTGTAAAGAAATCGACAAGCTTTGGATATACTTTGTAGAATTCCAAATAATATTTCACAAATTGTGTTCAACTATAATTACTGTAATTAGCCATTCTCACTTCTTAAGATATTTTAGAAATAATACTCCAAAATGGCAAAAAGAAAGTTACCGAAAGAAGTGTATCATGAAACTAAAAATAGCGATGAAGAGTTTTTTTTGATTCCTTGAATACTGACTCTCATATAGAACGTGACGTTAATACTGATTCTGATAGTAATATAGTTCCATTAAAACGACGAATGAGACAAATAGTAATATCCAGCGACAATGAAGTAGAAGAAAATGACGAAAATGAGAACAGTAGTATAAATGAATTTACTACCTAGAGAAACGTTATGCACAAAGATCAGCCGCAATTAAAAATTAATTTTTCAACGGGATTTAAAATTGTTGAACTAATGTACCTATTCATTGCACGGAATCTATCGACTTTTTCAGACCCTTTTGCACAGATACACTGCTTGAAAAAATTGTATTAGAAACAAATAAATATGCTAAAAATAAAATAGAACAGCAGAATTTATCTAATCGATCAACATAGAACAACTGGGTCGATGTGACGAAAGAAGAATTAACAGCTTTTTTGGGTAAACCATCCTTAATATAGGTACTATACCAGTTGCTAATATGAAATGTTATTGGACTAAAGAACATGCTAGAAACATACCATTTTTTGGAAATATATTTCGAAGGAAAAGATTTCTTCAAATATTTTGGATGTTACATTTGAATAAGAATATTTCCAGAAATCCAAATATAACGACAAGAATCCAAAAAGTGAGCAATTTTATCGATTACATTGATGATAAATTCCAAGAACATTTTACACCGGATAAAGAAATATCAATCGATGAATCTGTTGTCAAATTTAAGGGCAAAGTTAGTTTTTTAACACGTTGACTACCACACGCGTTTTCAGTAAAATCTCCTTCAGGCCACGCGTACCGCTGTACGAAATGTATTCTGCTGGGTATTCCCACCGATATTTTAAGAATGCGAATCGCTGGTTTTGGCAAGAATAATCTCTCACTTCGTTTGTTTCTATGGTATCATGTTTGTTCATTTATTTTCGTTACTTCGCATTTGTTTCTCATCTCGCCATTGTACAGGATCAGTTTGACCCTTTGCCGAGTAACAAATGACATAACATAAAATTTCTACCCTAATTCGTTGAAATGTCGAAAAGAAAAATGGAAAACTTATTTGTAAGAGAGTCAAATAGCAGTGAACGAGAAAGCTTTTACGAGGCTTACACAAATTCAGATAGCAGCGATGAGGAAGAAATCAGATTTCCTAGAAATAGAAATATAAGTAGAATTACATCGTCTGATTCCCGATTCGGATATTGATCAGTGCAATCGTAGTGATACTGAATGTAATGAAGATTCCATTAACGAGATTTTGCAAGAATTGGTCATTGATGAAGAAAGAAGAACTGATGATACCGAGAAAAATACAATTGAATTTGGTGAATGGAATGAATTTAGTGGTCGGCAGAAGTCATTTTTTTTTCCGGGACGGGCGGCCTCATTAGGCAATTACCAGGTGATGTTAATCTATATGATGTGTTTGAGCTGTTCATTGATGACGAAATAATAGGCTTACTTGTATCAGAAACAAAGAGATACGCGGAACAAAAGTTAAATAAATCTGACCTAACATTATGTTCACGGATGCATAAGTGGAAACCCACTAATCCCGAAGAAATAAAAAAATTCTTGAGACTGATTTTATATATGGGAGTTGTAAAAGTAAACCCCATTGCCAATTATTGGTCGAAAAGCCCACTGTATAATTTTCAATTACCGGATACTATAATGTCACGAAATAGATTCGAGTTACTATTGAGTAATTTTCATTTTGCCAATAATATGTCCATTGCCCGTAACGATCGATTTGGAAAAATACGTCCAATGTTCGACAAACTGGTGGGAAAGCATCAAAAAATATTCACGCTTGGAGAACACATTGTTATTGATGAAACGTTGATTCCATGGCGCGGAAGACTCATCTTCAAACAATATATGTCAAATAAAGAGCACAAATACGGAATCAAATTATTTCAATTATGCTCAAGCACGGGATATACATGAGCGATGAAAATTTACTCTGGTAAATCAGTTGATGGTGTTAGAGAAATGGGATTGGCACACAATGTATGTCTTCAGCTTGCAGAGGAACTTTTCTACCAAGGACGAACATTGTATATTGACAATTTTTACACGAGTTATGAGTTAGCGATATCATGCCTAAACCGCAAAACCCATGTTGTGGGAACATTTAGGAATAACAAAAAATTTCTCCCAAAAGATATTCTTCATTGCAAACTAAGAAAAGGGGAGATGATATCCAAAGAAGATGATAACGGGATTGTTGTACTCAAATGGAGAGATACGCGGGACGTGAGAATTTTATCAATAGAACATGCTCCTATCATGGTACCAAGTACAAAAAAGAAATCGTAACATTCGTGCTGTTTCTCCAAGCCAACAGACATCTGCAACACTGAAACCACTAGTTGTTGTTGAATATAATGTAGGAAAATGTGGTATAGATTATTCCGACCAAATGGTTTCTTATATCACCACAATTAGAAAAGAAATCAAGTAGTACCGAAAGCTTGGTATTCAACTACTTCTATATTAATGAATATTCATTATAAATTTAAGTTTATATTAATAAATATAGTTTACATTAATTAATATTCAATAGTTTTGTTACTTTCTCTGCGAAATATCTTTTCAAACACATACGAATATCCTTCGCAAGTAGTCAAATAAGCGTCACCCCAATACGGATGACGCGGCCCAATCAGAAATTCTACTGTCACCCGAATATGGGTGACGTGACAGTCAACGTGTTAACATACAATCCCCAAAAGCCCACCAAATGGGGAATACGTATTTATGTGTTATTAGACGCACATACAGGGTACATATATGTTATGCTTCCCTACTACGGAAGCGTTAGTACAGGATGTCTCATCCGTCCAGACCTCCCTGTCAGTTCAACGATTGTTTTACAATTATATCACAAGCTCTTGAACGTAAATCCTGAGGCAAAGGGATATCATATCTTTACAGATAGATATTTTACAGGGATCCCATTAGTGCAGGAGCTTTTAAAACTAAGTTGCTATTTAACTGGTACTCTTAAAACAAACAGAAAATATATACCAGCTGTGATTAAAAAGCCAGCTGTAACGAAAAATAATACTGTTGCTGCCTATCGATCAGATGATATTCTTTTATTAGTGTGGAAAGATAAGAGAATAGTCGCCATACTAAGCAGCTACGATACCTCGGACATGAAAGTTAATATTGTTTTATGAAAAAATCTTGCAAATGGTGGAGAAAAATGTTTTTCTGGGGATTAGAAGTTTGCGCAATCAATAGCTACATCTTATATAAGGTGTCCATTTGTCTGTCTATTTTTTCTTTTATTCCCATTGTTTTATCTCTTCCGATCACTCTGCACCAAAATTTTTTCTTCCCTATCTTTCTTTGTATTTATTAAATAGGCAGAACAAATTGTAATCGGATTTTGAAATATGTATTTCATATTTCTTCTTCTTCCTTTCCTTCTTCTTCTTTTCTTCATTCTATTTCCTTTCTAAGATTCACAATAAAATTTTATAGTTCCAGGAGAGAACATCACAGTATAAAAGTTCTAAAGTGTTTCCGTTGCATTTCAAGTTATAAATGCTAATTTGAAGAAAGAAAAAGTAAACCAACAATACTTTGACGTAAATTTTGTGTTTCGTAGTTAGTGTATTATTCTGTAGTAAATACATGTTTTAAAAATGTGCAGACATTTAAATATAATAATATAATATAATATAATATAACAAATTTTTATTATAATATGATTTTATTAGAAAAAATAAATAACATAAACGAAGAATGTCTGGATTTCAATGAACAAAAACTTTCTGAAACTGAAGATTACATAAAAAGAATAATGATACTGCATATAACTAACAAATTAGAGTCTTCAGACACGAATAAAGGGACATATTTTAATTAAATGCAGAAGGCAAAAGAGAAAGAAATTATTGAGCTCTGAAAATGAGAATGATGTAATGGACAAACTCATTGAAATTGCTGCTAATGGAACAGTTTGGGAAGAAATAAAAGAATATTCCAAACTTCGAAGAGCAGCAGTTCATAATATTTTTCGGTATCAGGTCCAAGAGAATATGCTAAATGACATATTATGAAAGGAAAAGAAAAGACTGAATTTTCTCTGACCACATGGACCTCATTGACCACAGCATAATGAAAAAAATACACAAAAGCAAAAGCATTTAGAATGTTGAGAATTATATGGGAATTAAATGCAGAAAAATTAGAGATGTATTTATTGTTCTGCTTAGGAGCATTAAAAGAGATTCTATATGGAGCAATTATATTGTTACTGAAGATATAAGAGTAATTCTTTCATTTTATGAACTATATTCTTATCCTTCAAATCAGAAATTTGAAAGGAAGCCACATTTAGGCTGTAATTATCGTCAAAGATTTGAATTTTATCATTTTCGTGATTCCCGTTATATCTGGAAGATTTTATTCTACCAAAATAGGAACTCAAAATCTTTGATTAATAAATTGTGAAGAAAATTTGTCTAAATCTGTACTTGATAATTTGTTGTGAATTTCGCGATGCTCCATTCGAATTAATATTAATAATGGTTTGAACGCATGGTTGCGCGTAACAATATATAAAATAAACTGTACCTGTAAACTTCACGACATCTCCCTATATTTTCCATGTCAAGTTCTTCATAGAAAGCATAATTTATTTATAGATAGATATATCATCTCCAATATTGCTTCTTCTGTAAAAAATTTATTTTATGGAAAGGAATTTTAGTATGACTTCAGAATTGTTAAAATATAAATATTCATTACCTTAGTAGAAGGGACATTTGCTATAGCTCATTCATATGTTTCTTTTACAACACCAGGATTTCCTTCAGATTCTACTAATCTCGGATAATCGAAGTAAGCATCATAGAAAGATTTTCTTTGACTTTTTGTTCGTACTGATATTTTATTATCTAACTATTGCATCTTCAATGCCTTTTTAATTAAAAAATTTTATGAAATTCATGTCATACTTTACATACTTATACAAATTAATATTAATGTGGAATTGAAAATTCTGCTGCTGGTGATTGAATGTGTGTGAGCGCGTATGAGACAATCCAATCAGCTACTTCCTACCGAAAAATTTCCTACATTAATATTTCAAATCTTTAAATTCATATTTCAAATTGAACAAATCTTAATCTTTATAATATGAATTACCTGAACGGTCTGCTTAGTTCTTTTCGTATATTATATATGCTTTATATTTGTTTTCTCTTCTTTCTTTTGAAATATTGTCTAAAGCATATAAATTATTCTCGCTTTATTATGTTATCAAAGAAATATTAAAATTATATTTACTGTAATAGAGATACTGAATTATTATATATTATCTTAAAATAGTAGTGTCCTTCAAATCTTTGCAAATGCTATAAATAACTTTTCATTCAAGCTTTTATCTCCGAAAAAATGACAACACTTTCATAAACTTTGTATGCTTTATTTATAAAACCATGAGATTTTTCACATGTGCATACTTTATCTAATATTTTACATTAGAATGAAATGAATCACAACAAAACGTTTATATATTATCCTTGCTCTTTGTATTTTTTTATATCATAATTCAAATTTAATTTCTTCCATATAAATATCCGACCTTGTATTCTGCCTACTCTGTACCTAAGTGTGCTATTTTTCAAAATATGTATTCATCATTAATACTACGTTTATGGGACTCGTCAATTTAACGGATTTAAAACTTCGAAATGAAATACCCAAAAAATCATAGCATTAATTTTAACCATTTTGCATCGTAAGTTAATCATTTCATCCAAAGAATTTATACACACTATTTTTTTTCTGAGCTTTCTATTTTTTGAAATTTGTATGTAGTATACCTATCTCTACGAAATCCGTCAAATTGATGGGCTAGCTGATAAAAAAAAAGCAGATTATAGGGTTTGAGTTTTTATTTTTGTCTTTAACGAAATTGCTTATGCTTATCGCCGAAGAAACCTCTAAAACAAAAAGCGATCTTCAGTATGATTGTTACACTGACATAGTAAGAACGTTTTTCAAAGACAGTGTGCAAAAGTTTCATTTATTGTAGACAGTCTCCGTTTATCCTAAGTATTTACAATAGGGTAATTGAATTTGGGCACAGTATGTTTTTATTTTGACCAATCCCCCTTTTTTAGGAATCATGAGTAAATCCAGAAGATATAATAAAATATTGAACAAAATTGTCAACATCAATGAAGATTTTTCTGACGATACTTCCGAAGAAGATCAATATGAATTAGTCTAAAGCGAAGATGAGAGTGAAAGTTCTAAATGCATTAAAAGTGGAGAGATAGAAAGATTTTCGGATAGTGAAAAGAAAAACTTCTTGAAAGTGTGTCGTAACAAGAAAAGGATGCGTATTCTTTTTAGTTCTGACTCTGAGGATGCGCGGATGAGCATTCCAAACACATCCCAAAATGTAATGGGTGAAATTGAAATTGTATTTGACGGGACACGGTGGATAAAACTGAAAGCAGACGGATCTGGGAATAGGACGCCGGGGTGCATATGAAGCGAGATCATTGGAAGCTTCTTTTTTATGGTCGAAAAAATGGGGACCCGCTTTCTTCGCAAACACAATGAGTAAAGATAAATTTACAGAAATTCTGAGATTCATACGCTTTGAAAAAAAAACCAACGATCCGAAAGATTACAAACAGATAAATTTGCGCTGATATCCGAAATATGGAACAGATATATAATAGCCATGCTTGTTATAAGCCATATGAAAATATCTCAATAGATGAACAGTTATTTCCAACGAAAGCCCGATGCAGGTTTACGCAATATATGCTGAATAAACCTTATAAATTTGGCATTAAGTTTTGCTTAGCAGTTGACGTCCAAACAAAATATACTTTGAATGGTTTCCCTTATATGGGGAAAAATGGAACTCGATGTTCAAAATCGTTGGGTGAGTTTGTAACATTAAAATTAGCGGAACCATATCTATGTATATACAACAAGACAGAAATATAATGATAGACAATTTCTTTACAAGCATCTCGCTAGCTAAAAAATTGCTTGAAAAAAAAACAACCTTGGTTGGTATAGCTAAAAAATTGCTTGAAAAAAAAAACTACCTTGGTTGGTACCATTTGGTTTAACAAAAGAGAACTGCCAAGCCGAGGAAAAAAGGACAATATGACTTTGTTTTCCTCACATTTATATAAATCAGAAAACTGCGCACTTACTGTGTATAAAAGTAATCCTAACGTAAAAGTTCTCCTTCTAAGCACCAAACTTACAGGTGTACAAAAAAAAAAACAATCATAAACGTGTTCTAGAAACCATTACTTTTTATAATAAAACAAAGTTTAGTGTGGACGTCGTTGATCGGATGGCATGAAAATATAGTGTGAAAACAGGGAGTTTTCGATGGTCCCTTCAAGTTTTTTTCAATATTTTAGATTTGGCAGCGATAAACGCGTGTATATTATATAAAGAGTATATTAGATAAAACCATCCATTCGATTCGTAAAGTATATGGCAATGAATCCATGAATGATACACAGATTATACGTGACAAATTATCAGAGCGAAAGATCAAAACCGCGTGTGAGTTTATGTCTACGGCCCGACAAGTTCAGAGTTTTCTTGGCCTGAGAGGGTATTACCGTAAGTTCATTCCGAAGTATTCTGAGATTGCGCAAACGCTGACGAGACTGCTTAAAAAGGATGCAGAGTTTAATTTCGCGGAGAAAGAGAAAATCGTCATACTTATTCAGAAAGACGGAGAAATGGATAAGATCCACCCGATATATGTGAGCGGACGAACGATATCTGCAGAGAATAAATACGCGAGTTATGAATTAGAGGCGCTTGTGATAATAAGAGTGTTGCAAAAATTCAGGGTTTACCTGCTAGGAATACATTCTCACAAATAGCCGAGCGTTTACGCTCACAAGAAGAAAAAGAAACGTGTGTATGAATAGCATGCTGGGCATTGGTCCTTGAAGAGTTTGACTACATCATAAAGTACCGGCTCGGAAATCTAAATCTAAGGAGTATTTCCGAAAATGGAAGGATCACTGGAAAAAGTTTGTAACAAAAGAAATATGAGACAAAATTGAATGATTTAACAGTTATTAAATTACAGAAAAAGTTAGAATATTCCAAAGAATTCGTTCAGATTTTCTTCCGTTCTATTACATGCAACAAAATTTTATAAGCCCTGTCGTTACAGTTGTAAGTTGGTACTTCGAGTCTATTTTTACTTTATATAACAGTTTTTATAAAATAATTATTACAGTTTGGAGGTATATAGAGTTTGTATGGTCCCAAATCTGAAGTCTTGAGAAAAGTTGATTGGCATCTAGTTTCAATGAAGAAATGTGTCAAGTGTCATTTTCTAGCTGTACCTAAGCAACTTTGTGCTTATCTAGTAAATTTAATCGATTGATGTTTATCGATTATTAAATAAAAAAGAATCGTTATACGTTTCGATCATGCAATTCAACAGTAGTAATCCAATTTTATAGAAAAATTCAAAAAGCAATCGTTCAATTCATTGAAAAATAAATCGAAAAAAATACTTTCTCACATTATTCATGTCAATATTGGAATCTATATATATTAATAAATATGATTCCTTTTCAGTAGAAATAACTTCTATTGACAATAGATGTTTTGCCGCACGTTTCGGAAAAAGAGTTACGCTTGCCGCTGGTACATTTTGTCAGCTTTGTGACAAATTGGCAGGCTTTTGAGGAAGACATGCTGGCGATGTACTGTCATATAATTCATCGATTAACAGTATTTAATAACCAAAATGTATCATATAACAGTGATATAATAAATTAAAATATAATAATGTACTATACTATATAAATATACAAAATATAATAACTAAATATAAAAATAAAAAAAATAAAAATGTAATCATATAATTACTCGACGTACTGGTTTTTAAACAATTAATTTAGTATTTTGATTTTGTATAATATTTTTCAAAGCACAGTCCAACGTGCAGCGTAACACTACATGAAGAGCACATAAATGCAGTTGAGCTTCTTTTTTTTTTATGCGGAGCATATTCTGCATGGTTTTCGCGATTTTTTATTTTCCCTCTTTCTACGATGCGGACAAGTTTATGGTTCCGCATTTCCGGACACAATCTGTCTACCGGATCGCACTTTGGAGCTCTTGGGGTATACATCGAAGAGGGTCCTAGACCAAAAGAATAGCTAGTGCCATATGTGCAAATTATATAATTATTGGTTATACCTGATTCTGGTTCCTCCATTTCAATCTTCGTGTTTAACCATATGTTCACAACATGTAACAGAAATTTTTTAAATCTAATCTGACTTTTTGAACTTTTTACATAAATTTGGTATGCATTAAACAAGGCTGCATTTATAAAATATAGCACAATTTTCTTCGTCCACTTTTTTATTTTTAATAAAATTGAGTAATACGACAAGTATTGGTCTGCACGGTCTACGCCCTTCATGTACTTATTATATTCGACAACACAGGTCGGTTTTTTCACGGTCTTGTTTATTCTTGGGCTTGTGATTTCAACCATATTTGCCGTGTGTATACTTGAAATCATATATAATGTCTTTTTTTTTAGTTCAAAATGCCTGCACAAGAATATTACCTTTCCTGCAAAAGTCCGTGCCGGACTCTTTTAAATTTATAGAATAGAACATAATGTGAATACATAATTGATTTGAATCAACTTATTTAGGCAACTAGTTTCACATATATTACGACATCAAACAAATGCCTTTTTTGCTACTTATTTTCAATCTGAACTGACCACCCGCAAAAACGCCATTCATTGCATCTTTATCGGTAGTCATAATAGAAAACCATAATGAAACATTTTTTTTCCATTGTTCTCAACGTTTGTCATGGCGAAAATCCACGAATTAAGATTTGAACTGCTTGGCCACTCTCTTTACTCACCAGATCTAGCCATAAGTGATTTTTTTATGTTCCTTAAGTTAAAAGATGCGCTTAGATAAAAAAGATTTTTGTCAAATGAGGAGCTCATTACTTTCGTAAACAATTATTTCGCAGAGAAAAACGCCGAGTACTATTTGGACGGGTTAAAGAGATAGGAGCATCGCTGGGAGAAGTGTGTAGACTTACAAGGAGACTATATAGAAAAATAAAAATAAATTTGGAGAAAAAATGTCTTGTATCTTTGTTAGGTCGGAAACTTTTCAGATGAAAACTATCGGTGTAGACTATGAACGCATATGTACGGTTGGCAATTGTTTCTATCTTATACAACCAGGATAGGCAACATTCATTAATGTTTAAGATGAGCATATTTTTGGTTGCATAGCAACAAGAAAAAACGAAAGTGTTGAATATTTACTTTCTGTTTCTTAACCCTTTCGCTACTAACGGTGACTTAAGTCACCCAACGCCTGACGCTCGTTGTGTACGAACGGTGACTTAACCCTTTCGCTACGGACAGATTATACGGCGCACTACTCCCGCGGTACGGGCCATCGTGACACGGGTGTGCACTTGCGGAAGAACTGAAATCGCCCGCTGTACGTTCAATACCGCTGCATCTTATGCAGAGTAACTGCAGTCACTCGTAGAAAGGAAAGAGTTAACAAATTATCACATAACAGTATATTTTTAACAAATTATCACATAATGCCATTAGAAGATTTTAAGTTAACAATTTTAAGTTAACATTCTTCATAGTCCATTGCATGACATTAGAACTCGATGGAAGTAAAGTATCGACTACATCATCTTCTTCTGATTCGGAGGTACTAAGTACATTTTTACTCCGAATTTTCATTGCCTTTTTTCTGGCACAATTATTATTTATCTCAATTTCACTGTCTGAGTCCGATAATTGATCATGCGTGGCATAGTTCTCATTTTCGTTCTTCCTCTTTTTTAGCAAATTTGTATTCATCTCTAAGGTATGAAAAATAAATAAGAAATAAAATAAAATGCAATGGTGCGGAAAAAAAATAAAAGCACATATCGTGAATATATCTCAAACGAGTAAATAAAACTCAGGCAAGTGTACTGTCGAAACGTTACTTTTATACTGATATTCATATTGCCACTTACAAATCTAAGAGTGCAAAACAAATGACAAATAATGGCAATGGGTTGCCATGGATACAACATATATGTAGACTGTTCGTGCAAACGCACGAACATCCTAATGTAGCGAGCGTCAGGCGTTGGGTGACTATAGTCACCGCTCGTACGTAGTGACCGTCAGGCGTTGGGTGACTATAGTCATCGCTCGTAGCGAAAGGGTTAAGTTACCAGTGAACTTTCGTGAGCAGAGTGAATATGTTATCTCCATGGTTATCCATCGCAAGCATTTTGTACTTGTTTTACGCTGTGAAATTTCAGACTGACAAAATGAACAGCAATATAAAAATAACATTTCGGCAGTACGCTTGTTTAGGTTCGCTCACACTTTCGAAATATTTGCACGGTATGCGGTTTAATTTTTTTGTATTTTTCACATCATTGCATTTTATTATATTTTTCGTTTATTTTTCACATCTCAAAGATAATGAATACGAATTAAAAAAGGAGGAGAGGAAACTGTTACTCCATCGAAAACGAGAACAATGAGATGTACGATAAATTATCGGACTTCGATAGCGATACTGCAATAAATAATATTTGTACTAGAAAGAAAGCAATCAGCATTCGTCGGAAAAATGTACTTAGCACGTCAGAATCAAAAGATGATTACATCGAAGATGCTTTGCCATCAACTATTTTTAATAATATCCAATGGGCTATGGAGAATGTTGAATTAACATTTCACAATTTTAATACTTCCAATTCTGGACTTCAGACAGAAGACATAAATTTCTCCTCTGCAATATTAGTTTTATTATTTTTTTCACTTGATCTTGTGGACTTTATTGTGGATAAGACAAATAACTATTGGGCACGTACAGTAAATGATGACATGCGTAACATCAAAATTGATACAACTGTCGACGAGCTATACTGTTTTCTTACATGTACGTTACTAATGTTGAGAAATAAAAAATTACGGCTTAGCGAGTATTGGTCTAGAGATAAACTTTTACAAATTGATATTTTTAGCGAAATTATGTGCAGAGATAGATATTTAGTTTTATTGAAAATGTTGCATTTTGTTGATAATAATCAAAAGTCTTTTGATCATTTGCAAAAAATTAGCAGCGTTTCAAGTAGACTTAAAAAATCGTTTAAAAACTCATTTCATCCTTTTAAAAATTTATGCATAGATGAAAGTCTTTTCCTATACAAGGGCAGACTATCTTTTAAGCAGTATATACCAGCCAAAAGAAGCCGATTTGGTATTAAAACGTACGTATTATGCAACTGTAAAATAGGCTACGTACTAGATACGATCGTATATACAGGTAGTGATTCACATGTGACAGAGAACATGGTTATGAACACGGAACATATTTTCTAATTGTATTATGCGATAATTTTTTAATCCTTTCCTTTCTACGAGCGATTACACTCGCTCTACGTAAGATGCCGCGGTATTGAACGTATAACGGGCCATTACAGTTTTTCCGTAAGTGCACACTTTTGGCGCGGCGGCTCTTTCAGCGAGTGTAGCGTGCCGGAGAATGCGTCCGTAGCGAAAAGGTTAAATAGTCACTTCCTCCACTGACATAAGTTGTTAATTATTGCAACATATCATCATATTACATTTGCTATGCAAGTAATTTTTATTTTATTATTTATTATTGTAACATCTTAGAAATGTTCAGTATCTTTGAAGAACTTGTTACAAAAGATGAGAATGAAGAATAAAATATCTGATTTGAATGAGGATTGTAATGATGAAATACAGATTGAAATACAATTACAGAGAACGCGCCGATATGTTCAATTGTCATATGATTCCAAAGATATGAAGAACAGCATTAATAACGGGATAAAGATAAGGTGTAAAAGGAAAAATGTATAACTTTTGTTTTTTAATTTAGATTGAAATTCAAATATAGGAAATTTCGATTTAGATGAAATACTTTCAACATTATTGTTCTCGAAGAGTACTTTCAAACCCATAAAGCAAGGAAATTTAATTGTCGAACCTATAGATTGCAATGCTGTGGAAACTTCCGAACTTTTCTTCGAGAAGATTTGACTTTACACATTATAGAAGAAACGTATAGTTATTCGAAATTAAAAAATTAAACTAACTTAACGAAATTAAACTGACTCTAAATGAGTATGAGTCGATGATGAAATGATAAAAATTAACATTTTTCTAAAAATAACGGCACTAGATAAATACATGATATTATTGCAAATGCTTCATTTTAATAATAATTATTATTAAATAATATAAGAAATGATGATACATTAACAAAAATATCAATAGTAATAGTGACAATGCAAAGTAATAACACAATTATTTTGTTATCCAAAGGCCGATGACAGTTCAACTCTTTGCGGACTACCGCCACACGTTTTACGTAAATCATCAATTGGATCGAGGAATTCATATATGCGTTTGGCGAAAACAATTGATAAGGTCGAAAGACTCATATATGTGTCCCACGTAAGCACATCGCTATAGCCGATAAACCCATAGGTGCGCCGATAATTTTAAATGACTATCTCGACAGCGGCTCGGCAGCGCGGAACGCTTGGCTTCGAGCCATTCTATTCACAAAGGATTAAATTGTCGTATTTGATATGAAATCATTTATATTTTCCGATTGTACCACGAGCTGTGTATTAGATTTTATAATTTATACTAAAAGTACAGATTTTTTTCCTAACTATATTAGCATTGGATAGTCGGAAAATACTGTTATGATACTTTTATGTCTATATCTTGGAAAGAGTCAAATTGTGAAAATCGATAATTGGTACATGAGTTTTTTCATTTAAATAGTCTACTAATACCAAACCTAACTATTTGCTAAATCTACAAACATCAAGCCAATGTATCTGCAACAGTACGATAAAGTACTGTCAAAACCCAACATAGAAAAACATAAAAACAGGAGAATTTGAATATCATTGTACAAATAATTTATTGACATTGAGACTTCGAAATAGAAAAAATAATTGGATGCTTTAGAGTGATGCTAGACATGAAGCTAAATGGTATAAAAAAATTGTTTTGCACTTACTATATGTATTATTATATAATTTCTATATCCTCTATCAAAATGATCACTGGTAAGAAACGAAAATATAATGATTTGTAACTGTCGTTAGTAAAACATATTTTACAAAAATATCCACAAAATAGAAAACAAGTAGATGGTGGGAAAAAGAATATTGAAAATTTATCTTTTTCTCTAAGGGTTAAACATTCTCCATCGAAAATTTTAAATCATATAGGTAATTTGGCAAGAAGAAAATGAGTTTTCTATGCAAAACAAGAAAAGGAGAGATGCAAGATATAAATGCAGAAATTGTAACCTACGAATTATATATTAGTACTTGTTTCGAAATTTATTATACTGAAATGAACTATTAATTTTATTTTTGTTCTTCTTTCTTTAAAATATATGTATTTGAAATCTATACTTTTTGTATATATATGTATATTAAGTCGAATTATCAATAATTTCCGATAGATACTACCGACTAGGTAGAATTTATTTTTCGTATCTACCCACTATAAATCACCGGGACAAAAGAGTTTTTGCTTTTATAATAAATAGATAATGGTTCAATTAATCTTCTGATAATTGTTTTGTGTGGTACACGTTACATTAAACTATTGTTCTTAATCACTAAAATGGAGAGTGAAAGTATATTTGTCATGTGATGCTTTGGAAAATTAAATAAGGCAATAGTACTAAGGTGACAGCTGAAAAAATATGCAGTATATACGGTGAAGTAATAACAGATCAGGAGGTTAGAAATTGGTTTGCCAAATTTGTATTTTGGAGATATGACCTTAAAAGACGAACCGAGAACGGGATGTCTTTCCGACTTTGATTATAACCTTTTAAAGTAAGAGTAAAATTCATGTTTATCAATAAGAAATATAGCAGAAAGGTTGAATAGATCACTATCATTGTTTGCCGCCACCTGGAAAAATTAAAGAAAGTCAGCAAGTTAGGAATATGGGTATCTCACAATCTCAGTGAACGGAATAAAGAAAATCGTCGTATGTCAATTACCACAAATCTACTCTCACGGGTAAAAATCGAGGCAGGATTATAACAGGCGATGAAAAATGGGTTTACCTATGGCAATATCGTAAGTAAAAGCTTGATAAGGATCAACCACCCCTACCACATCAGAAAACAAAACATTTATGAAAAAAAGATTTTATTGAGTGTATAGTGGGATTGTCGAAGTATAATTCATTACGAGTTGTTGAAATCAAATTTAACGATTACTTTGAATACGTATGTTTAGCAGTTGCAAAAAGTAAAAAAGAAACTCTATGAAAAGCACTCAGCAAAAACGTCATTCTTTTATACGACAATACGCGACCATATACAGCAAAGATGACTTAAGAAAAAATTCTTGAGTTTGGATGGTCTGTTTTACCACATCCACCTTATTCCCCGGACCTTGTCCCGACAAACTACCATCTTTTTTGTTCTTTACTAAACTTTTTGAATGAAAAAACCTTCAATTTTGAAGAACAAATCAGTTAGGCTGTCGAAAATTTCTTCTAGTCCAAACCAACTACATTTTACAAGGGAAGAATTGATAAGCTGTCAAGAAGATGAGATAAAATCATATATAACAGCAGTGAATACATAATAAATTAATATAATTTTGTTATTTAATGAAAGAAAAATAAATGTCTAATAAAAAAAAACGGAAGTTATTTATGATTCAACCTAATATAAAATATATATATTTGTCAGTATACATGCAAAGTATTCATGTAATTCTCAATGTTTTGTTTCACTTCTCGATTTCAAATACTTAAGTTTATTACAATTAAAAAATTATTTTTAAAATTTCAATATTTGCAATAACCAGTATATTTGCAAAAAAATGAAAATGTTTAATTATTATTTAGAATAAATAAAGAAATAAAATAATGACTTAATTGTACACTATGTAATCGACCGATAGATCAACAGATCAACACTATGCGGAGAAGTATTCCGCATGTGGCCTACGTGGAGCATTTCAGGTTATAATATTCCGCAGTAAAAGAGTTTCTTATATAAAAAATTAACGATATATCCAAAGTAAGAAAAATTAAACGTTTTTTGTTGGTTTGATATAATAGAAAGAGATAGAAGTTTTGTGGATGACGGAAAATCTTTGCAATGTAAAGTTTATAAAAAAAATATTTGTTCTTTGCGTAAAATCTGAATTATCTAATGTCTTTATAGGAAAAAGATATAATATGTGAGTTTTAGCAAAACAAAATACTTTTAATGTTTAGACAGAAAATTGTGCCGCTCAATTGTCTTCCTCGACGGCAACTCCAATAGCGTTTCGAATATGATTTCTGAAAATGATGGAATTGGGAATACTAACATACTTTGCAAAAGCCATCCACGATTATCTCGCCGGGAACCTTGATACTTATGAAGAATAATTTGTTCCACTTCCTTAATCGTTTAAGTCCCAAGCAGCGCGATCGCGCTGTTCAGATTTTATGTCGAGAAAACCCAGCGTATTTCGAGCATTGTGGACAATTGACGGTGCGCGACGGATTGTCAAAGTCGACCACTCAGATTTACTGACGCAAGTACATCACAAAGCTCTTTTTAACGTAAATAGTACTTTTTACAATAAGTAGAATAGTACTATAATAATGCAATAATACATTATAAAATAAATATTTTTATTTTGTTATCTTCTCAATAATTTTTATTGAACAAACTTGAAATATTTATAAACAAACAAATTAAATAGAGAGTAACACTTATAATTTGTAACATTGGTGTTTATCAAAACATACTGGATGAATTCCTTTTCTGCATTGCACGTAAATTAAATGTGATCTTTTTATTGCATTTTTGGTGCTGCAGACTACGCATTGTCGCAAGTTACGGCGTGGCAACTTTACTAATCCAAATGTTTTCTCTTTTACATGACTATGTGATTGCTTTTCTTAGTGCTTTACTAAGTGAAAATATTTTTAAATCTGTTGAAATCTATTTCGAGAAAACATTCTTCGAAACCACGGTATATTACGGGAATTTTCAGACCAGTATGAACGTATATTAGGTTTTCTCGTAATTCCCTTTTCTAACAGCACTGCTATAAATGCCTTCATTTTTAAAACGGTAACAGGTGTCCAAATCTCTCTTTCAAAAGATTCTAATTCTTTAGGTGAAAACCTTGAATACTACACGTATTTATTCGTTTCTTCAACTATTAGTTCCCATAGTGTCGAATCAAAATATAGTTCGAAACATTCAATCGGTTTACTCTGACTAGGGAAGTTAGATTGCGAATCAGATTTTTCGCTAGGCTCTTGAGAATCACGTTGATTCGAAACATCTTCACCAACTGGTAGATTGTTGAATAAACATTGATTCGATAAATCAGTATCGCTATCCTCCGAAGTGCTCAAAATGCGTTGTCTTTTGCGCTTTACCGGAACAATGCAGTCGTCATCATCGACGATAATATGATCACATGGATTTGTGTTTGTGCTTAAAGATTTTCTTTTTTGATTCATTGTACCTTTTCGAGAATGAACAAAATTTAAAAAAGTTAAATAGTAAATCTAGATCAATTTTTCACAATAATGAAAAGAATTATTAACCGAAGAAAAATTCCGATCACTTTACAAACTGCAATAAATGTGACGGAGCGGTGAAAAAAATACGAAAATCACGTTAACTACCTCATACAAGAAGCGCTATCGCGCTGCTTGGTATTTCTCAATATAAAATTAAACAAGCGCTATCACACTGCTTGGGATTCTTCGACAGTGTTTTTTCAATACCGTCTGGGACTCAAACCGTTAAGGTCAATCTCTGATAAAGACTTCATGGTCTGGCTAAAAACTGATCATGTTAAATTATACTACAGGATGCAATAGATGAAACAATTTTTATCTTCAACAGTATCTACATATTACAAAAATATCTGTGAAGAAAAAATGTACAAACATCACTACTTTGATAGCTTTTTAAAATTATTAATATTGGTGATTATACGAATCAAAAGCTGATTTGCAAGTGGAACTTCGACGACAGTACCATAAAATTACCTATAAGCGTACATAAAGATTTAATATATGATTGTGATTCCATTAACTATTTCGATTTGCACATTTCTTTTTTAAGGTTTTAGAAACAAGACATAATGAGATTAAATCATACGCATAAGGTCTATGATAACATCGAACATCAGTCATCCGGATGACAATGAAGAGCTCGTTCATATACGATAGATCCTATTTGCAATTGATTAATCTTTTATTAATTGCTAGTTTTTGATAGATTTATTATCTAGAGAGTAAATGATAAAATAACAAACTTTTGTAACAGACTTATATTACCATAAATTAGCAGTTAAACCCAAGGATAAAATTTAGTTTCTTCGTTTTGAGGAAGAAAAACGTCTTCTCAAGTTCGAGATAATATCAATATCAGAGTTATGCTAATTGAATTACATTGTAATAGTATTACATAATTCAAACCATTTAATTAATTTAATTGTTAATTGTTCTAATCATGAATATAATTGAATTTCACTTCAATTGAAATTCAATATATTTGAAATCCAATATAATAGAATTAATCAAAACTCTGAAAAATTAAGACAAAAGATTAAATTATCGGTCATGTTTATCTTTATTCCATGTATGTGTATGTATTGCATATCCTTTTTATCTTGTCCATGCTCGATTCAATTTTATCTTTATATTTTTGTTTATCTTTTTTCCATGACTATACTAGACTGTATTCATACGTGGCTTAGTCGTTACAAAGATTACACAATATTCATCTGTTCTCTCTTTCGTCAGTATATTTCCTTTTCTCAATATAAAATGTGTGATGTGATAATATGTTTAGTTTGGCAGCGGCTGCATTTTCGGTTTCTGATAAAAAATTCATTCATTCATCATTCATCAAGAATGAAGGAGAAGAAATGGAGAAAGAATACTGTTTTTCAATTTTCTTGGATGAAAAATTTTTTAATTTATTCTGAAAAACAAAATAATTCAGAATCAACAAAATTATTGTTGAATGTATTAAATGTCTTTCACATAAAATTGAAGTTAGCGAGATATACGTCGAAATGGGGACAAAAATAACGCGAACGGAAGAAAATAAGACGCGAATATCGAGAATAAAATATGGGATGTTGATTATAAGAAACGAAGGAATAAAGATATACTTAAAACCACGTGCGACTTTATATTACGATTGAAGACCCTAAAAGTTTAAGATTAAATTAATTTACAATCCTAGTTTTGTTTGAAAATGAATGTTCAACATATCACAAAAAGTTATTGTATCATTATATATTTTTTAATAAATAAATTCTTATGAACAACATAATTTAATGTGTATCTATTAAATACTAATGTATTTTTTCATTTAAAGTCTTACAAATTAATAAATAAAATCGTCACTCGATATGGATGATGTGATCTCTGGAAACTTTGATTAGGGGAATTGCATTTCAAATGACAATCTACTTGCTAAAGTTTGCTGTAATCTGAATAAATTAAACAATCTTTTACAATAGATTTTGATATGGAATTTTATCCATATCAAATGTTATGCATAGATAACAGTCTATTATTATTTAGGTCGAGGAAGGTATTTCATTAGAAAATTTAGAATATTTGAAAGGATTCGATTTCAATCATTTTTCAAGCGCTAAATCAGATGATTTGTCTTACGTAACTGCAAAATAGAGTATATCTAAAATTTAATTGTATATTTTGAAGCACAAATGGAGTTGCATGAAAATGAATTCTCAAAATCAATCGGAAAGTTTAAAATACTAATGATAATCTTCAATCATATTTCGGGAAAGATTACACACTTGTAACAGATAATCGCTCCAACAGTCTCACTTTATTTTTCGAATTGCTCAAGAATTTAACGAATGCGTACAGAACAATACGAAAAATCAGATTTGGTATATTAAGAAAAAAATTAAAAAAAGGAGAATATGAATTTCATTCCACAAGAAATTTGTTAGCGTGAAGAAAATTTATTACAAGTGAGAATCAAACACCTTTGCATAAGGAATTATCGGTAAAAGTGTGGCAAGAACTTAAATTTCGTTCAAGGTAACAAAGTATAAGTATCATATCCAGATAAAATATGGAGAGTGCTGTCCTTGTGAAGAAAATTGATTGCAAAAGAGAAACAAATATCTTTGCATAAGGAGTTTATGAAAAAAGTGTGACAAGAACTTGAATTTTGATAGAATATCTCTCATAATTGACGGAAGTCACATCGAACATTTGCAGATATTCATAAAAACTTGAAGTGTTACTGATTATTATACAACAAATATCATTCTTCTATTTTATATAGTTTGATCACAATAAATCTTTGAAGTTGTTTAATCTATAATAATATTCCCTGTATTTGTGTCCGATGGATAATGTGATGTATGGAAGAAACCGAGTACAGAATATGCAAAATTTACGATCAGCTATAAAACACGCCAGTGATTCAGTGTTAGTTTGTGGGAGCATTGCAATAAATATATACATACATATATATATATATACATATATATATATATATATATATATATATATATATATATATATATATATATATATATATATCTCGTATTGATTGTGTGTGGTGATAAACGAAAATATGTTTCTCTGTGAACAAAGTAATAAATCTTTATTTGTTAATTAATAATTAATTGCTAATTAGTCTTACCTGCGAACAAAGAAACGACAATTTACGTTTATTATTAACGCTATTTAAATTTTATTTAATATATATTATCTAGTATAAATTTCCTTATAAACTCTCGTGCTAACTTTCTCTTCTACGTTCTATTTCCTATTGTCCATTTCTCTTCCAAATCTTAATGGCTCGATTTGTAGGTAACAAAAAGAATTTGTAAATAACAAAGGACAACGGAAGGGCGGGCCATGAGACGCGCGGCAAATCTACCTGAAGAAAGTATACTTTCTTTACATTTCCCCCCTCCCCAGGATAAAATTCCTACAATTTTTAGTCCTCGTCTCCATCTTCTGATATTGGAAGTAATTTTGTTATGTGGAAGAATCCAGTTTCTTGTTTTCGTTTTCCTGTTTTTATTTTGTATATTGAATGATATTTTTTGTACTATTTGGAAAGGACCAATTCTCAATTCGTCTAATTTCTTTCTATTCAACCTATTGCCATCTTCTATACCAGATCTCCTGTGTTAAACTGGTGATTCTTTCTATTCTTGTTAAATATCTTCTTGTTATATTCATGTGATTTTTTTGTTCTTTCTAGGGCTAGTTCTTTATCTCTTATCCAATTTTCTTTATCATTTTTTCTTTTTATTTCTTCGGATAAAATGCTGGTGTTTGTGCCATCTAACAAATATTTAGGCGTAAAGTCAGTTACTGTATGTTCTGTTTCATTATATTTATCCAAACATTGTTTAGCGATCGTTGTCCAAGCTCTTTTTTTTTCTTTCTCGTTTATCTTGCATCTTATTTTATTTACTAGAGTCTGATTCAGTCTCTCGTTCAGACCGTTGGAGAAGGGCGCATTGACAGCCGTAAAAATCAGTTTCGTGTCATTTTTTATGAGGAATTCCTTAAATTCTCTTGAGTTTATTCCCGGTTATTGATCTGCGAGTATTACTCCTATTTTGTCGGTTTCTAGTACTTTATTTATCAGCTTGATGAAATCCGTTGCACTCTGGGTTTTTGATTTTATCATAAACGCGTATCTTGTAAAATGGTGGAGGTATCTTTTTGTCGATCTTTGTCCACCGAAGCCTCCAATGGTATCTATTGACATGATTTCCTTAATTGCCAGGCATTCTAAGTAAATTGCTTTTTTTCTCTTTTGTGAATCATTTAATTTTTTCAAAAAATATGCTACTGGCTTTTCTTTACCATCACTCTATATTTGTTTAAATATTGCACCAATGCCTTCCAGTTATGCATCCGTGTAAATTCTTATCGGTAAATTTCTATCAAATATTTGCAACACTGGTTGATAACATAATAATTTTTTTATATTTGTAAAAGATTTTTCACACTCTTCAGAACATATAAACTTCCCATTTTTTCTTAATAGTTTATGTAATGGGTCTGGCAGTATTGAGCTTTTTGGTATATATTCATGATAGAAATTTATTTTTCCGAGAAACTGTCTAATATTCTTTTGGGTTTTTGGATTGGGAAAATTTTGTATTGAGATTAAATTATCTTTCACTGGTATTACTATATTGTGCTCTATTATGTATCCGAGATATTTCACTGATTCTGTTGCAAATGTACATTTTTTAAATTTTAGTTTGAAACCTTCGTTTACTATTGCCTTCATAGAAACTTTCGTTTACTATTACTATTGCGTTTACTTAACCTTCTCTCTATGTGTTCTATATGTTCTTCGAATGATACTGAAAAAATGAATATGTCGTCTATGTAATTCTCTGAAAAATCTTTTAATTTGTGCTTTCTTAGAATATTAGATAGTATTCTCTGGAAAATGGCTGGTGATGTTTTTAGTCCGAACGGTAGACATGTCCATTGGAAGTGCCCCTCTTGATGGAACAGAATTATGCACATGGGATATTAATTAAACAATCGATACATTTGATCGATACATCGATCAAGATGGCCGAAACTGGCCTTGAATATAAAAGGGGCGGGAACTTATTTTTGTTCAAATTGAGTTTACAGTTTTTCAACACTCCTACATAAATGAAAATGACAAAAATATATATAAAAAAATCGATTCATTTAAAAATCTTTCAGCCCATTTGAAATTTAAAGTTTTGCAGCTTGGGTCCAAATAACCCTTTAGTTAGGACATCTGCTGCCATTTCCTCGGTTGGGATGAATTTTACGCCGATTTCCTTCTTCTCAACACATTCCCGAAGGAAGTGGTGCCTAATGTCTATGTGCTTTGTTCTTGGACGATATCCAGCATTTTTTGCCAGATCTATAGCTCCTTTATTATCACAGAAAATTGTGACTCCTGGTAAAACAGCGTCGGGGTCCAGCTCTTTGGCTATTGCACGTAACCATAACGCTTCTTGTGCCGTTGAAGATAGCGTCATGTACTCGGCCTCCGTTGTAGATAACGCTACTGTGCGTTGTTTCTTGCTTTGCCAGGATATAAGTCCTCCATGGAAGAGGAAGATGCTTTCAGTAATCGAATGTCTGTTGTCGGCGTCGTTCGCCCAGTCAGAGTCGCTGTAGCCTTCAATTTTTCGATCAGCTTTAATGTTGAAGACTAGTTTCGTGGAGAGAGTTCCCTTCAGGTACCTAAATATTCATTTCACCGCTGTCCAATGTAATCTCCTTGGGTCTTGACAGAATCGGCTAGCTAAGTCTACCGCATATGCGATATCCGGCCTTGTTCCTTGGTTGGCATAGAGTAAGCTACCTATAGCTTCTCTATATGGAATTTTTCTCATCTCACTTGTCTCTGCATCAGACATCAGCTGGTCTTCTTCGGTTAATTTTTGGTTTGGATCGAATGGCGTCGACACAGATTTGCAGTCTGCCATTCCGAATTTTTCCAACATCCCTCGAATGTAAGTCTCCTGGTTGATGTATAGTTCGCCCATTTCCTCGTTCCTTGTGATACGGACACCCAAGAGGTGTCGTGCCTCGCCGAGATCAGTCATCTGAAATTTTGCAAACAGTTCAGACTTCAGTTGTTTCATCGTTGCATCATTATTTGTCAGGATGAACATATCATCGACGTATATCCCTAGAATTAAATTCGACTCCTTGGTTTTTCGATAATAAATACAGGGTTCTGCTTTGGATTGTCTCAACCCCATCTCCTTGAGTATTCCGTTCAGTTTTTTGTTCCAGGCTCTTCCGCTCTGTTTTAGCCCATACATTGCTTTCCGTAAGCGCCATACCTTCTTCTCTTTGTTCGCTTCGATGAGTTCCTTTGGCGATCTAACGTAAATCTCCTCTTCTAATTCTCCATGCAAGTAAGCAGTAGTGACGTCCATCTGGTCCATCTTCAACCCGTACTTTACAGCTAGGGCGCATAGGAATCTCACAGAAACATACCTGACCACCGGTGAATAGGTTTCTTGGAAATCTATTCCTTCTTTTTGGTTACAACCTTCCTGGACGAGTCTCGCTTGATCTTAACATCCATTTCGTCTCAAGAGCTTTTCTGTTTGCAGGTAAGTCCGTTAGCACCCACATTTCGTTTCGCAGAAGCGATTTTCTTTCCTCCTCCATAGCTTTCTTCCACAGTTGATATGTTTTCACTTTCATCGATAGGATATTCAGACTCTGAATCTCCCCGTACGGTGTCTTCGGTGTCCCGCGATAAGCTGACTTTTGTAGTCTGGTTCCTCTCCGAGTTCATCCTCTTCGTCTTCGACAGTCTCTTCGCCGAGCGGTATCTCGATGAGCTCTCTGGTTTGACCAAAGTCCTTTTCTTGTTTTGGTTCCAATTCCTTCTTTTCTTCTAGGAAAACCATATTCCTTCGTTTGTAGATTTTGTGCGTGTTCGGATCGATTAGTCAATATCCTTTAGTGTCGTCGTCGTAGCCTACGAATACAAGTTCTTCTGCCTTCGAATCCCATTTTTGGCGCTGTTCCTTTGGTATCTGTGCCATTGCTTTGCATCCAAAAACCTTCAAGTTCCTTAAGTCCGGTATCTTTCCGGTCCACATTTCTTCTGGAGTTTTCCCGCTAATTTCGCTGGCCGGAGATCTATTGATTAGATAAACAGCCGTTGCTACCGCCTCTCCCCAGTATTCCTTTGGTAATTCAGCATCGAAGAGCATACTCTTCGCTCTCTCGACGATGGTACGATTCATCCTTTCTGCCAAACCGTTTTGCTCTGGCGAATATGGGACGGTTCGTTGGTGTCTAATTCCAGATTTCTTCAGAATCTCCTCAAGTTTTTGATTCACGAACTCACCTCTATTGTCAGTTCGGATGGATTTGATCTCTTTTGTGGTCTGTTTTTCCACAAACGTTCTGAAATCCACGATGACGCCTCTGGTTTGGCCTTTTTCTGTTAAAAAATAGACGAACACTTTAAGACTGAAATCATCGATCAAAGTTATGAAATACCTCGCCCCTCCAATGGATGCACTCTCCATAGGTCCACATAAATCTGAATGGATTACTTCAAGTATTTCTTTCGCACGTTTCCCTTCCTTTGGAAACGGTTTCTTTGCAATTTTACCCTTGATGCATGGAATGCAAGGCTTTTCCTCAATATTACTCAGCTTTATTCCTGTCGTCGTATCATTACTAAGTTTTGATACACCTCGATAATGAAGGTGGCCAAGTCTCCTATGCCAGAGTTTTGCCGTCGGTCGCTCTGCCGCAAAGAAGCCCCTGTCCGCTACGACGTCGAGTTTGTATATTCCACCTTCTAGCGACATCGTGCCTAAGTTGTTTCCCTCTTCATCACGAATCTCGTTGATTTTTGGAGAAAAAAGTACAAATAAACCCTTTTTAACCATTTGACTTACTGACAGCAGGTTAACTGAGTTTTCCGGTACATGGAGCACGTTGCGCGCTGTAATCTTTTGTACGCCATTACTCATTGGAACCTCCAGGGTCATGTCCCCTGTTGACCTTGCTGACATACCTTGTTTGTTCACCATAGTAACTTTCGCTACTGAGCATTTCCTCTAGTTTCTCAGTCCCTCATCCACCGCCGAAATATGGTTTGACGTACACGAGTCGACATACCAGTTTACACCGTTTGTTCCCGTTGACGATAGGAAAGCCCAATACGCTTTACTTTGTGTTGGCACTGTTTTCTTTTCATTTTGTTCGCTTGTATTTGGTTGTTCGGTTAGCTTTACTTTACATTTACTCGTAGTGTCCTCTGCGTTTGCACCGAAAGCACCGTACAGCCTTCGATTTCGTTTTCGTCCGCCTGTGTAAAATGCTGTGTCACTGCTTACGCCCTTTACGCTTTTTATTCCCTTGACGTCTTGTAGCAACTTTGTCTTTATCAAGTCTGCGAATATCGCTATCCCAGAATTTTCCAGACCCATAATTATGGAGCGGTGTTCGTCTGGTAGTCCTGCCAGAAGTAGCGTTCCTACCCACTCATCTGGTACCTTGAACCCTACGCCATTAAGTTTATGAGCAGTTGTTGTTATAATGTTTACATATTCCTCAACATCTTTGCATTTTTGTAGTTGTGTAGTTACTAAGGTCCTCAAGAAGGTGACTTTCCGCGTCAATCCCGAGTCTTCGAAATTAATTTGTAATTTTTCCCATACCTCTTTTGCGGTGGCACACTCCTGAATGTGTGCATAGTTTATAGGGTCTACTGATAAGATGAGCTTTGACTTAGCCTTTGTTGTCCTTTTTTCATCAACTACGTATTCTTCAGTTCCCAGTACGCACCCCCACAGGTCGTCGTGTTCCAGCCACGCTTGCATCGCAAATTTTCATGTTGGGAAATTTTCTCTTCTTTTCAGCTTCTCGACTAGTTGCGTTACTTGATTTGAGCTCGACATCCTTAAAGGTAGTTCGAAGTTCCCTCTTTTTCGCAGCGAATAATGAATCATTCCATGAGAATAATAAAATTCTCTTTTTTTTCATACGTATCTTACACGTTACACGACACGAACGAGAAATCGTCGTTTTTGAGGTTAGATCACCCACGCGGTATGAAATCGCCCTTTGAGGTTAGATCATCCACGCGGTATGAAATCGCCCTTTGAGGTTTGATCACTCACTCCTTGTGTTCTAGTCTCAACACACACTGATACTATAAAAGTAAAAAAATATCGACGCTGTCTTTCGCGCGCGACGTTTTTCTTTATGTTCTTTTTATTTAATTTTTACGTCACTTGGGCCCATAACCTGATGGAACAGGATTATGCACATGGGATATTAATTAAACAAATCTGTATCGTTCTGTGTTTTTTCTCCTGTAAGACAAGAAGTGTTTATTCAATTCGACAGGAATCAATACATTGGATCGATATATCGATCAAGATGGCCGAAGCTGGCCTTGACTATAAAAGGGGCGGGAATTTATTTTTGTTCAAATTGAGTTTACAGTTTCTCAACATCTCTTGTGTAACGAATCCTGTTTTCTGTCTATCTTCAATACGT
Organism: Vespa crabro; assembly: GCF_910589235.1. NCBI lineage: Eukaryota > Metazoa > Arthropoda > Insecta > Hymenoptera > Vespidae > Vespa > Vespa crabro. The sequence continues at coordinate 7,668,930 of NC_060965.1, forward strand.
AATGGAATTGACCAGAAAGCGGAATTTATATCTTATGAGGTGAAGTATTTACAGTTTCTTGTTTTTAGTATTAAATCTTCTATTAATGGGAATGGTTGAGCTTTTGGTGTAACTATCTTGTTCAATTTGCGGAAATCTATACACAATCGTGATCGTTTGTTTTCATCTCTTTTGAATGCTAAAGTTACTGGTGCTGCAAACGGACTATAAGATTCTTCAATTAATTTATTTTCTAATAGTTTTTTGATAGTTGATTTTCTATTTCCTTTTAATCCTCTATATAGTGCATCTATATGGTCTCTTACTGCAATATTTATCAACCAGTAAGTCTATTCGAGCTTCTTAGTCCGAAATGGTGCCTACATCATATTTATTTTTTGAGAATATAAAATTATATTTTTCTATAAGGTTTTTTATCCTTGTTTTTTTTTTGTATTGTCCAAGTGATTCAGATCCGATCTAAATTCGTCTTCATTCACATGTTCGTTAAAATTTATTTTAACTTCTTTTATTTCTTTCTTTCTATCCAATGTATTTATATTTTTTTTGTGTTTCTCTCTTTTGAGATATCTGTAAGTTTTCATCCTGAGTTAGTTCGAATTTCTTTATCATATCTAACTCAACAATGAAATCTTCAAAGTTATTTCTTTCTACAATAAATACATCAACGTATTCCTCTTTATTGAAAATTTTTACTTTAATGGTTACTAAACCTTTTGTTTGTGTCACACCATTGACCATCTTTAAAAATATTTTATTTTTATCTTCTGTCTCTTTTTTTTTATTTTGACTAGTCTCGAATTTATTAAAGAGACTTGGGAACCTGGGTTATTTGTTCCGTTTACCTCTAACTTCTCTTCTAATACTATCTTTACTTAGATCAATGGTGTGGTTACTCATTTTTTTTTGTTTCTTACATAGGTCCACTTTTATCATCGAATTGCTTCCATTTATTCTGGTTTCCTTTCTATTTTCCTTTTTGAACCAACAGAAGTCCTCTGAATGTTATCTAATACCTTTGTTTAGTTTTTCACAATTCGTACATGCTTCTTTTTCTTCAAATTTCTTCTTATTATCTTGTCTTTCCTCTTTCTTTTTTTTGAAACTGTTCTTACTTACTAGATTTTCATATTTTTTTATTTTTTGTAGTAATTCTGTTGAGCTTTGACAATTTTCTCTATTTATTTTATCTCTTATGAATTCTGGTAATCTTGCTGCTATAAGCATCAGAGTCTTTGTACTGATATTGTTGTCCATATCCAGTAGTAGTTTTTCTTTCCTCATAGCGTACTCCATTAGTGAACCTTCTTTATATTTGTAGGATATAGCGTATATACTTGTATTCCATCCCTTGTCTGCAAATGATTTCAAAAATTTCTGTTTCCATTCGTTCCAACCAGCCTCCATTGTCAACGCTATTAGTGTTGTTGAGTGCCAGTCTAAACATGCCCTGTCAAGGAATAATCTTAAAATCTCAATTTTTGTGTTATCTTCTTTAATTTCGAATTTTCGACATTCTTTTTCAAATGTCTCCAACTATTGTTCTGCATTTGAGTGTTTACATACAAATTTTTCAATCATGAATTTTTCTGATATACATTTTAAATCTATTTGGTATTCTTTCTTCTGTGTGGGTTCTACTCTGTTTGTTTCCACTATTTCTTCTAGATATAGTTCATTAAACATTATATTATCTTCATCAAAATACATACTGTCCATTTCCTGTGTGCACTTAATCTATATTCTTCTTTCTTGGCCTCTTTGATTGAGGCTTTTTTTCATTCTCTTATAGCTTTCTGTTTTTGTTAGTCCGCTGTGGTTACTTGCAAATTATTCATTTTCTGGCAACACATATTTTTTATTGTCCTCAGTTGTGATAGAGGTTATGGCAATCACATTTGTCTTTCTGTCGCTCGGTGATGCCACACATTTAAATGCGAATTGTAGTTTTCTTACCATTATAAACCAAAAATTGTCGTTTTATAATATGTTTTATTATTTTGGATGAAGTGATAAACGAAAATATATTTCTCTGTGAACATAGGAATAAATCTTTATTTGTTAATTAATAATTATTTGCTATTTACATTATATTTGCTATTTATATTATATTTGCTATTTGTTATTTATCTATGAACAAAGAAACGACAATGTATGTTTATTATTCACACTACTTAAATTTTATATAATATATTATCTTTATAAAATTTCTCTGTAATCTCTCGTGCATAGGTCCTATTTCCTAATGCCCGTTTTTTTTCAAAATCTTAACGGCTCGACTTGTAAATAACAAAAGTCAATCGAAGAGCGGGACATGAGAAGCGCGGCAAATCTAATTCAAGAAAGTATACTTTCTTTACATATATATTACTTCGCGACAATATAACAGAACTAACACATTTTCATATACGTAAAAACGGCTTTTATTTACATTTTTTTCGAGGAATTATCCTCCTGTTTTTATGAAAAATAAGTGCGACAAAAGAATGAAATACTAAGAGTTAGTATCAATGTATCATCAGGCAGCTTGTGGAGAGAAATTTATATTTCAATATGATAATCAGCGCATATTAATAAAGCTGTAAAAAACAATTTGGACGCAAAAAGATTCATGTTTTGACTTGGATAGCAATATTTCCAGACTTGACTATCATACATTAAAAATGTGAGTTCGGGAGTTACTAGCTTGTATCGTCTACAAAAATTGTAAATAGTTCAATTTAATTACAGAATTGAAGATAGTGATTGAAGAAACTTGAAATGCGATTTCGCCTAAAGATATAAAATATTATATGAATTATTACCTAAGAGAATGTTAGAAGTTATAGGAGGAAAAGAGAGATTATTGAATCAAATAAAAATCCTAATTCCTTCCTATGATTTTGTTGCACATAGGTATAATTCCAGGCTATTACATCAAAACAACGACAGGATTGCCCGTGCATTGATTTCTGTAACGCCTGGAATTGAATCGACTTAATGCGAGATAAGACAAAAATTCGAGAAAATGATAAGGTGCATCATACATACCAGGCAGATTTCCAATCCTTCACATCGAGGATTTCGTGCAAAACCTGGCAGGAAGAAGTACATTTTCAACAACAGATTTGATCTATTATTTAGACCTGGTCTATCTATTCATCAGCCAATTTATAACAAATATTCGTCATGACGACGAACAGAATAACACTATGGTCAACACCAGTCACACATAGAAGAAATCGCAGCAAAAATAGACTGCCAAGAACTAACAGAAGACCGACCTAGAATTATTATATATTCTTGAGTCAAACACCTCTTACTTAGAAAAATGCATCTTTCACAGACAAACACTGAAGTCTTCTGCTATTTATCGGCTGAAACGGCTCGATCCTTCATACGTCAACTTTTTGACGACGAGTATTCAAGAGAAGCAAAAGGCTTCATTTCATATAAAAAAATGAAAATTTCACGCCATTTTTCCGCACTAATTGCCGAAATCTTCGACAATAGCGAATTCTTTGATCACATCCACGTCGATACAATCAGTCCATTACTGATTTTGGAAAGACGTCGTTGATCGATTCACCAAGTAACCAAAAGCATTCCATGTCGATGATATTGCTTCAAAAACCGTAGTTAAAACACCTTTTGGAAGTTTTTAGATACAGAAAATCAGGGGAAATCACAGACCAAGATAAGCAATTTGGATCATATTTATTTAGAGTTAACATGATTAATACAATACACTTAAAAACTACACTATACTATTCAGTAGACAACGGGAACGTCGAGAGATTTCATCTACAACTGAAAGCTTCCATTAAATGTCACAAGAGAGAAGCTTGGGCAGATATTCTACCATTAGTTCTGCTAGGTATCCAAACGTCAATCAAAGAAGATCTGAGAGCATTTTTAACGGAATTTAGGAGCATCACTTCGTTTATCGGATGAGTTTTTTGAAAAAAGGTCACTAACTAATATATCCAATTTTGTTGTACAGCTACAGAAGCTTTCTTTGAAAAGTTTCTATATTGTTGTATAATACAGAAAGGAATATACTCATTCATAAAGACTTACCGTCATCTGTTTATTTTTTTGTGAAACGACGCAATAAGAATATCGCTACAATTATGATTAAAAAATATCGCTACAATTCATATGAAGGCCCATATGAAGTATTAAGCAAAAAGAACCAAGATAACAATCATCATCTAGAAGAACAGTAAAACAACATGGGTTTGAATCAATTAAGTCAAATAATTCATATGCTTTCCAATGATATAAGAAATGACTTTAAATGAATTTAACTCTAATTCTATACCTGGGATGTAGGATACCCTAGACCAACTTTGAGCTCAATTTAAAACAAGTAAATGTTTGTAAATGAGACTTGTGCCACCATTTATTTGTAGTTGGATATGTATCTTTATATGCTAATTGTCAGAATATTCTGCGTTGTGTCAGTGGATAAGTTGTAATCGAATAAAGTTGAAGTTTTCTTTAACTTTAAAATCTATGGTGTATTACAACCCGTGTACATAGTAAATTGTTCTGCATTAATTTTTGATTTTCTATTATCGAAAATTTTTAGCACATTCATGTTTTAAATAAAGTGATCCTATATACAAGTGTGGTAGAAATTACTTTCTAATCTTATTTCGTTCATACTCAATATCAGATCCAATCAATGAAAATGGAAAACCAGCTATTACACAATATTATAATGAAAATAAAAGAGGAGTCGACTCTTTTGATAAGTAATGCCATTTATTCACTGTTAATAGAAAAACTAATTGTTGGCTTATAAGAATTTTCTTCGGGATGTTGGATATGGCTAATATAAATGACAAAATATTATTGAAATGTAAAAATGCTAGTAGAAATGTTACAATCTCTCCGCAATCTTATCTGAAAGAATTCTATAATCATCTTTCTAAGGATTATTTACTAGTACATTTCAATATATCATTCCTTCGAAATGATTTAAAATTAGGTAATAAGAGCATACTCGAACTTGATGATGAATAGGATGCAGATGAATTTTCTGAAGTTATAATATACAAAAAGCAATCCCGATGTATGATTTGTCCACGTTGAAAGACAGGAAAACTAAAATTGAATGTCCCCCATGTAGATACCAAATTTACGATAAGCACTGTGTTGGCTTATGCGCTCACTTCATCGGTTATGAATAAACATTTAATTATTTTTTTTATTGTAATTTTGTACTTTTATAACTTTTTGTAGAGATAAAAATTTTTATGTATGGATATTTCAATCAAATGAATGGAAAAAGCAGAAAATAATGAAAATTGATTTAATCGAGTACTTTTTCCTTCTCAAAATAAGCTACGTTTGTATCTCAAAATAATTGTATTTTTTGTAACGATCCTTTCAGTACTTATTTTTTTCTGAAAGAGACTCATCTCAACATGATTATGCAACTAGATTTTTTCAAAAATATTGAAAATTAAAAAAGATATTCGGTTTTTAATGCAAAGTCAATTTTTGTGAATTGTATGATGAATTTTTTTTATAATGTCAGAATTTGACGTTTTCAAATCTACTGATTATTATTTTCAAAGCTTCAAAAAAAAAAAAAAAAAAAAATACAGAATTTTTGTGGAGACAAAATTATTCATTCTGTGTAAATGACAGCTGTTCAAAGTACTTGAAGTGTAGCACAACTAGAGTTAATATTATTATTACTAAGAGAATGATGTAACGATCCATACCTATAAGGACGTAATCCTAATTACAAAGAAAGATAAATGACAGACGTTAAGGCTATTCATCATCTTTCGATTGAATCATGTAATTTCGGCGACATATATGGACACAATATGAACTACAAACGTAAGCGGGAACACTGTCTCCATCATCCGCCTATTGTATCGATAAGTTTGGGTATACTCCTCTTACATGTAACATAACAATCGAATTCATATAGATTAAAATAAGTAGTATTAATACTTGAACTCTCATATTTATATACTTCTTTGATAATGGTTTGTATTTCGCAATGATTTGTGCTAGATACAACGTCATAGAAAATAATAAATATAATTTATACATATAATACATAATTTATATTTTATGTATCAATTATATTAATAAATTGATACATATAATAATTAATATATAAATTTGCGTCAAAAAATAAGATTTTGTCGAATGTTTTATCAAAAATAATTAGTGATATAATGATATATATTAATATTATATAAATGAATAATTAGTTATTATTATATTATTATATTATACATTATTATTATAGTAATAATAGTAGTAATAATAATATGAAGTAAACTACTTCTATAAGGGAAAACATTTGGAAATCTCCTCTACCTGTTCATCTATAAGGAAAACGATTACTTAATCACATCTACAAGTTTTGAATGGGAAACAATAGCATGTCTTTTAAAATAATTCATTCCTCAAAAAATTCAGAAATCTATTTGCACTTAACCAATATGGTAAACAATATGGTCCCAATAACATATCATTCTACACGTCTGCCCATACATTGCATGCAAACTGATGCTGAAAGGCGACTGTTTGAGTTATGTATGGATTTTCTTATGTCCATACATGATTGTTACGAATATTAAAAACTTCTCCTCTCGTGAATGTCGTTTCATTAGTTTACAATATTTTCGATGGAAACAAATTGTCTTCTTGCATTGCATGCATATACCACTGACAAACTTCAACTTCGTTATGTCGTTTACCTGGCAAGTTCTTGCACTCGAGTATAATGATATGGATGTCTGTTATCAGCATGCAAAGTTCGCCGTAAAATCAATCGTCTCCAAAGAGACGATAGGATCACAAATGAAAAATCAAAAATCTCCAAAATATTTTATTTTGAGTCTTCGCAAAATGTATTGACTATAAATATTGTTGGCTAGTAGGTTAACATGTATTTCATTCTTCCTTTGTAGACATTAATTGCCTTAATTATCTTTTTTTGTATCATAAAAATATTTAGATCTTTCCTTATTTCTTCATTGATATATCACGAAGCACTCACGATTGTGCGTAGTACAACAATCTGTTGGGCTTCTATTATGGCTATGTGACTTTTTGTTGCTGTACCCCATAGTGATATCCCATTTGCCCAGATGGGTTTGATTATTTTATAGATTAGTAGTTTATTTTCTGTGCTGAATTTGGATTTTTTACCGATTAGCCATGTCATTTGTCTCTTTTTTAATTAAATTTGTTCGATTTTAGCAGTGATATAATGTTTCCATGTTAATCTAGAATCCAGAAGAAGCTTCAAATTCTTAATCGTTTTTGTTTACGGAATTTCTTTATTGTTTGATTTGAGTTTTGACATTTGATTTTTCTTTAAGGTGAACGTGATGCGTTTGCACTTGATAGTATTTACCTTTATTTTATTTTTTCATAGCCATTCTTCAAGAAAGTTGATTTGTTCTAATATATTAGTTGTTTGTTGCGGATTTTTTCTGTGATAAGCATCATTGTATCGTCTTCAAATGTTAGGATTACGCTGTTTGTTTTTATTGGTATATCCGCCGTATAAAGAGTATAGAGAATTGGTTTGAGAATGCTTCTTTATGGCACTCCATCTCTAATCCGTTCAATATCTAAGTTCTTGATTTTTATATAAAATGTACGATCAGAAAGACAGGATTTTAGAAATTGTAATATGAGGGTGATAAGTGTGTTTTAAGTGTTTGTAATAATCCATGGTGCCAAACTTTGTTGAAAGCTTTCTCTATATGTGATTTCTCTATTGGTTACTGATTGTGTATTTGTTCTACGATGGAATGCTCATTTCTACATTCGAATTGATGGTCAGGGATCAGTTTATTGTTAGAAATGATCTGTTTCATTTATATATTACTTTTATATATTACTTTCTCCAGTAATTTTAATAATAATGATAAAAACAATATCATCGATCTATAAGAAGTATCGTGTAGATTTTTATTAGGTTTGTGGAGCATTATGATTTCCGCAAGTTTTCATATACTTGAGAAGTATTGGATGTGTAATAAATATTACACTAAATATGATTGTTAGACTTCTGATCGCCTTAGGTAGTAGTTCTTTTAATATCCTACCATTTATTAAATCATAACCTGGTGATTTTCTGATTTTGATTTGTACTATTAGTACTTTTACTTCTTCTGTTGTTGTGTTTCTAATATATTCACTAGATTGTGTTAATCTTTCAAAATTGTTTCTATCAATATTTATATTTGTTTATATATTGAAATTGTGCGTTAAAAGATGATATTTTCTAGGTAATTAGCGAATGTTTCTACTAAATCTTTTGTACTTTTTATTCTCGAGTCGTCAAGTTTTCGTATGGCTGGTACTGGTATTACTGATCTTTTAAATATTTGGACTGTCTTCTAAAAAGAATATTTCGTCTTCGTATCGTGAAAGTGATTTCAGTTATCTTTCAAGTCCTGGTTATTGTGGTCTTATATGCTTTGCTTTACTTGTTTGGTTTATTTGCTTAGTTGTCTTTTGTTATTTCTTATTTTATTTTTCTGCCACCTAGTTTTGACTTGCTTTCTTGTCTGTTTTATTTCTTACAAAATATTGTCAGGATATACCAGAATCTTTTTGGATGAACCATTTTGTGTGGTTGTGTCACGTCTTCGTGTGTAAAACAATCAGAAACTATGAAAACACTTAAAAGAAGAGAAACCCTTATAGGCACGAATACGTGTGCATTTACCATTTTCCATTCAAGCGATGTACATTTACCATTTTTAATTTGTTTTTCCTTTATCTTTCCCATAAGAATAATCATTTGTAGCTTGTAGTTAATAAATAATTTAAAACTATCTATAAAACACGTAGTAAAGAAATACGAGAATACAAAGATGGACAAAAAGTATGTGCATGAATGCAGATGCGTCATGCCTCTTCTACCCTTGGCAACGAAGCGCGCCCGAGAGCCACACGTGCAGAGATAAAACTGACCAAGAAAGTACATGCAGGAACAGCATAACGTAATGGCTTATCGCCCTTGACGACAGGAAAATGCGCGAGAACGATTTGTGCAGGCGATGCGCGTGCACAGTAACGCGCCTAGTGACTAGACGCTGCAAGCGAGCCCGCAGCAGAAAGCACTTCATCGTCAGGACTTCATCATCCGCAGTCGTCTAGATAAATTCATCGCAGTCAGTCGTTAACTTCACTTCGTTGCAGTTAGTCGTAGAGACTGTAAGTTCTTTACAGTTAGCAGTTGCGATCAGAACATCTTAGTTAGCTCGTTCAAATTAGTCGTGAACAATTTCTCCTTAAGAAACACTTAAGACTTATATTCTTGTAAATTTCCATCACCGATTTTATACTAAATAAATCAAATTGTAAAGAAAAGAAAGAGGTGTCGAATACCGAGAATCGATTCGCCCTATTATTCCTTAGCTATCGTTAACAAGAGAGAACCAATTCAAGGGTCAGTAGTAGAGTCTGGAGCCCACGAAAGAAATATAGACACGAGGAACGATATTCGGAGCCCCTCTCATCATTTCATAGAATAAGTAAATTAAGGTAAATCTTTCCTGGCGCAGTTTGACTGCTATTGTGAAGGAAAAAAGGAAAAAAGGAGCCTTGTTCCCGTGTAAGATTCCGAAAGGACTGACCGAAAAAGAAGCACGTGATTAGGTTAGTGTAATTGGAAGGCTGCAGACACTTCGATTACTCTACAGCCATTCAAGACCCAACTGTTGATATCACAGTTGTTACTCACGCAGCTTCTTGTATAACATCTGTTATATTGTTAACTGCTTCTTTAATTCGATGAGAGGTTCTTAGCAGAATGTTACAATTCAGTTGTAACTCTAGGATTTCTCTGAATAGCGCCCAATTTATGTTTTCGTTACACAAGGTTAGTAATTTCTTATAAAAAATGTGTTCGAGTATGTGATTATTATAGGTGAATGGTTAGAGTTAAATTCTAATTCAATTTTAAATTGTAATGGTTTTAAATCTTTCAAAATGTCAAAATTTAGTACATTAGAAATTTTATTATAAATTAAAAGTCACTAAATTGATGCAACTATCAAGAACCAGTTCAGATACTTTGCGTTATAATCGCCTGCTGTTACTTTTGGTACTGACTGGAAAAAGTCGCTCCATTAATATATTGTAATTTTTAATTTTGGTAGAGTATAAATTTCCGAGATTTGAAATGAATTATTATAGGTTTTCACAGTAATTGTAGTAGCTTGAAGGTAATCGTGTGATGTACTATTGTGCAGATGATGTTTAATTTCGTTCTTGATAATTATAGCAGTCCTATGCTTTATAAGTCGAATGTTTCATATTGTAAATGGTAAAATATGGAATATTTATGTAGTTCCTAATGAAATGTGTTTCGAAGACTAATAGAATATCTATATCATGCATATACATAAGAACAGTATGGTTTCTTGAATTCTACGTTGTTAACCATTACTATTCCAGATTGCTATTTTCAATTGTATACCCATTACTTATATTTTAGCATTTGAAGCATTGTGGTTATTTGTTGCATTTATTACTTTAGAATAGGATTTTGCTCCATTATCATTTTTGTTATGATCCAGTGTTTTTAATTGTTTGTTTTAATAATTTTTTAATATACAATGTTTCCAATATTATGGTCTTTTGAAATTGTACTTGTTTAGTCTCTTCGGTATAATTTCTTGGTGCAATATGATCAATTGTTGAAATGTTATCCCTATTGATACTTGCGTTTGTTTTGTTGTAATGATGTTCCTTATAAAATTGGTTGAAAGCAGCATTTTCTGATTCTTTTTTCCTTAGTGTTGGAAATATTTTTTATTGTAGCAATTTTTTGGTTTCATATCCTTTATAATTTGTCAGGTGGTTACCGTTACAGTTTATGCACTTGACGTTGTCTATTTTATCCTGTTGAGAATCGAGGACTGTATCGTTAGATATTTTTGTGCACATTTGATACAGGCAGAATTTCGATTTCAGTATTTTTTAATATGTTCATAAGCTTGGCACCGTTTGCATTGTGATATTTTTCTTTTTGGTCTAAATAATTCAACTTTAATTAATTATTTAATAGAGTTCTGATGTAATATAATAATAAGTATACATTAATAACTATTTTTGATAAAATAATCGATGAATATATATATATACTTTATATGCATTTGTCATCAAACAAAATTATAACGCTGGTGTGTTCTATCTAGCACAGATTACCGAGGAATGCAATGCAATCATAAGCGGAAGAAATAAACATCAAAGATTGGATAGTAACACTTTACTAATCATTAAAAAAGGAAGAACTTTAAAAAAATTTTTGCTTCCAGTGTAGGGAACATAAAAATATTATGCACTTCTAATCGCTTATTGGTTTAAAATATAGTTTTACTGCTATGCTCTAAAGATTTTGACAAATTAGAAAGAAATTTTTGTTAACTTTGGAAATGTATAATAGATCCCCTATCATAGACACATAAAATTTACACTGTTTCTACTATTTTTTCATTTTACTAAATATTGTTTCTATTATTCTGTATCTAGACACTTATTAATAAACTTTTTAAATATCTTTAGTATCCAGTTTAACTCTTTGATCTATACGCCATAAAAATCGTATGCTATATGTATATGTAAATCGTATCCTATATATATATATATATATATATATATATACAGAACCACACATATAAAAGTATATAACTGAGAAACAATTAGTTGTTTTAATTTAAATTTTAATTAAAAGCTAAATATAATTGTAAAAAGAAAATATAATCGTTTACATCGATATGATAAAAAAAAAACTGGAATCATTATCCAAGCTCGAACCTACTATTACGTACCTAAAATACAAATTATGATGCCATTATGCTGCGTATTGCTTATAAGATTTCTGCAGCTTTAGTATATAAAATATAAAGAAAATTACAAATTTTTTTATAATTTAACAATACTTTAGAGACTTAGACTCATTGACATTGACGGTTGAACACATTATTTTTACCATAGAATCACCAGTTTTTCGTGTAAGCATTGTGAAACGCATTTCTTTGCATTTAAAATGGATAAGAAAATGTGACCATTACCAGTTTATGCACATAAACAAATAGGCAATCGTTTATTTTACGGAAATGAAATACGTTCTAGCGTGTATATGAAAATTAGTGGGGGTACAGCCTTCTTTTCTTTTGACACAGATTTCTAAGAGTTTTCACTGTATGAAACTTTTTTCAGAAAAAATGTCAAAAACACAATTTACTCCAACAATAGTTCAGGCGTAATTCGTGATCAAGTTTAACGAACAAAGTCTTATTCTAAAGATGAAGGTTTAAATGAAGACCCGGTTTTTCAAATTTTGGAAAAAGCTATATTTTTATATGAATATTATAAATATTTTCATATAAAATATTTTCAAAAAATCCTTCGTCTTTAAATTGAGTCAAAAATTACATCTGCTCTCATTATCGTTTATCGTATATCATTATAAAATCAAAGATGACAAACAGTTTTAATATTGCTTTGTTGATATTTAACACGTTGACTGCTGCGCGAATTTTACGTGACTTGCGCAAGGCACCAACATAAATATTTTAGTATGCGATGCATATTATGTTCAAATATTATTTACAGCAGATAAGGTGAGTTGTATAAACGTGTCCTATGCAATTTTCGTGGTGGGGTTCACTGATGGCCTCCAAGGCGCTATAGACCATGTTGCTCGTATGAGAAGCCAAAAATGGTAGTAGATTATAATTTAGGGAAATCTTCAATTGATTTGTCTGATCAAATGACTGCTTATAGTTCACCATTGCGAAAAACTTTAAAGTGGTATAGAAAATTGACAATAGAGCTTTTGCTGAGTACTTGTGTTGTAAATTCAATGGTGTTATACAACAATGTATTTAGTGAAATGTTTTGATGATGAAGATTCCATTTCATCAATAAATTGCGTACAGAAAAACGTCGTCATGAACTTAAAAGGGAACTGGGAAGTATGCGAAATGTAAAGCGATTTTGCAAAGAGTGCTACAAAAAAAATTCAAAACAGTTAGGAAGAATGAGAGCAAAGAATTACTAAAAAAGTGGCGGCATATTGTGCTGATTGTCCTAGTTCATTTTTTCTTTGCCTATCGTGTTTCAATGTGACTCATCGTTATGTGCACAAATAATATGTATATTTTCCTTGTATTAATAAAATTATAATTACATGTTCTATACGGCATTAATTTTTTTAAACCACTACGGAATCAATGGTATTATTTAAAAAGTTTATTAGATCGATGTTTACCGTAATTATGTATTTTCACTATTCGTCGCGTCGCCGGTCACCGATAGCCTCCACGGTGTTGAAGCCAAGTCGAGTATCGGTCATCGGTGACCCCTCGGCAGTCAACGTGTTAATAGGCTATCTGTCGATAAAGTGTTAAGATGCTACGTTAGCTGAAGAATTAAAAAAAATGCTACTTGACCGGTACCATAAAAACAAACAGAAAAGGTGCTCCAACAACTCTCAAGAAATCAAAATTATATGAAAAAAGAACTGTCGCATACATACAAAGAAATACAATTCTCTTAGCTTGGAGGGATAAGAGGATAGTATCGTTATTGAACAACTGGTATAATACTGAAATGATAACCACTAGAAGATTTATATGAGGTGATACAAACGAAATAATTGAAAAGTGTAATTGTTGTGTACACAAAGTCGATGGGTGGAGTTGATCGGTGGAGCTGATCAGTATGCCTCTTGTTATTGATTTTTAAGGAAATCTCTTAAATGATGGCGGAAATTGTTTTTTTGGGGAATGGAGATATCAATAATTAATTCATACATTCTCTATAAAACTGTACAGCGCAATAAAAATGAGAAAGCATTGACACAGATACAGTATAGAAAAATTTTAGTCGATCAACTCAGAAAATTTTCGTCACGATAGAACAAGAGTTTCTATATCAATTTCTGAAATCAGACTAAACGGAAAACTTCTCATAATGAGAAAAAGTGCGAAGAGGGACTGCGTTGTGTGCTCTAAAAGGAAACAAATGGATGACAGACGTCAAAGAAGCGATTACTATGACACTTGCCCAAGTAAACCCAGAATGCACATGGGAGATTGTTTCCAAAAATATCACACCACGGTGAATTACAAAATTTAAAATTTATCTTTTATTTACAATAGGAAAATGCATATTTATAAAATAAATAAAATCAAATGCATTCACAAGAACGTGTAATTTTTTCCGCTCAAAATAATTAATTCCGCTGATCGGACCAATCGTAAATATTACGGGCATCGTTCGTGGTACGACGGTCGCGATTTATAATTTGCCTCACCACAAATAGCACAGACAAGGCTCGTGATGTATTCTTATTATCTCTTCGTATCGTGATCAGTTATTCTTGATCACATTCGTACATCGAAATTTATTTTCATAAATTCTAGAGAAGCATCCCCACAATATGTTTTCAAGAAAAAGATTTCGTGATGAGAGCAGTGAGAATTGTGCTAATAATTTTGCTAACGAAAGTGATAGTATTGACGATATATGTTTTGTTCGAAGAAAATGTATGTTATTAGTTATTGATGATACTTCTGACAACGATCAACTACCAGAGCCCTAGCTTTGGAAAAAAATAAGAAATAGTCCAAAAATCTGGGACTAACAATGATTCCTGGCATAAGAGAGGCAGCCTTACATCAATTAGGAGAAAGTAGAAGAGAATTAGATATATTTAATCTAATATTTGATGACATATTCTAGAAAAATATTGTAACCGAAACTAACCGGTATGCAGATCAAATACGAGCGAATCCGCGCAGAACACGAGAAATTGACGACACTTGGTTTCCTATAGATTCTAACGAAATTGAAAGATATTTTGCATTGTCCATAATAATGGCACAGGTAAAAAAACCAAGAATACAAATGAATTGGTCGAAGAGGGCTGTTAAACGCCGATATTTAAAAAATCAATGCCTTTGAAAAGATATCTGCAAATTATAAGGTGTTTGCATTTCGCAAACAATAATCTGGTTTCCAATAAAGATAAATTGAGCAAGATTAAACCTGTGATCAATTTTTTGGACCAAAAATTTAAAGAAGTATATATAATGAAAGAAGACATTGATCTTTGATACTTCAAAGATCTTATTTCTCAATGGCTGTGGGAGCGGAAGAACCTAGTGGAGTCAACCACGAAAACAAATTATTTCAGACTAACAATCTGATCTTACTTTGGAATTTTATTCCTACCAGTGAAACACACAATTTCAATTGCAGAATGGAAAAGTCGCTGAAAGAAAGCACTACCCCAAGTGGCAGTTCAGAAGAGAAATCCACCATTGCGTTATGCAATGCATCGGGACCTAGGGGAGTCCCAACATCTACAATAAGGATGAGTCGGAGCATCCTTGGAATCCTTCCAGACTTAAGTTTAAACAGAAATTTTCTGCGGGCACTTTAAATGTAAATTCTTTGCTGAAGGTTGGTAAACAAAAGGAATTAGAACTACTTCTGGATAGAAACGAAATTCAAATTTTAGCAGTACAGCAGACGAGATTTTTGGATAAAAATGTGACAGAAACAAAAGATTATAGAATCTTTAAAGGCAAACCTGCGATTAAAATTATGAAGGAATGCCACTCTTGGGAACAGCCTTTTATATCCATAAAAGATTATTAGACAGTGTAACTGAATTCAAATCCCGCTGAGAAAGGATGTCTCTTTTGACAATGAAATGCAAAAATAAATTATATACTTTTATTAATTGTTATGCATCAATAAATGAAGATAACAAGAAGAACCCAAATAAAGTAGAGGAATTCTGGGACGTCCTGACAATGAAATGTCTAAAATTCCAAAATCAAATGTAGTGATATTACTTGGAGATTTCAATGCCCAAATAGGAAGAGAGAGAATTCATAGACCAATAGTGGGAAAATATGCTACACATCAAAGAACAAACAAAAATGGGATGAGATTGATTACTATTTGTACAAACTTTTAAATTAAGTTAATGTCAACTTTCTTCAGGAAATTGCCAAGAAGAGCTAAAACATGGATTTCTCCAAATCCAATGCTAGTTTAATTTCAACTAGATCATGTAACTATAACCAAAAGAAACATGAAGGAAATTATGAATTTCAAGGTAGTATGAAGCAGAGAATTTGACTCCGATCAATATTTGTCTAAAATCAAACTCAAATTCTTACCCAACAGAAATCACAGAAGAGGGGAAAAAATAAATAAGTAGAACACAAATAGACTCCAAATTACACAAGAAACTTTGGAAACAATTCAGGAAGAAATAAAAGTAACTCATCATGGGAAGTGGCAAGATTTATCTAAAGAAATAACGAACGCAATCCAGAAAACATTTGGACTAGCCAAGTATAGAAAAAAACCTTGATGGAATCAAATATGTGAAGATGCATTATAGGAGAGAACAAAACAATGGAAAAAATGGAAATGCTCGGGGAAGACTAAACACCATGATCGATTCAAACAACAAAGGAAAGACACTGCTAGAATAATAAGGGGAGTTAAAAGATCTTTCGAAAAATCACAACTTATTGACATGAAAGACAACTTTGTTAAAAATAATTCTCGGAACTTCTATCAGACTTTTAAGAGTCAATTAAAAGGGTATCAAGCGCCTAGCATATGCTTCAAATATGAAAATGGTAAACTTAGCCTAAGCAATGCTGAAAACTGTGAAATACTTGCGAAGCACTTTGATCAACTTTTAAACTGCCCTGAACCAAAACATAAGTTGGAATTCTCTGAAACAACTGAAAATCTGGAAGAAGATATACCACCCAATGCTGAAGAAATTAAAGAAGCAATTAATAATCTAAAAAATAATAAAGCTAGTGGAGAAGACTCTATAACAGCTGAACTTTTGAAATGGTCTCAATCAAAAATCATTGAAGAGCTGCAGTTAATCTTTGAAGATATTTGGAGAACAGAGAGATTTCCAAAAGAATGGAAAGTAGCTCTAATTCACCCATTACATAAAAAAGGGGACAAACAGAACGTTGATAACTATAGAGGCATCTCTCTTCTGCAAACTGCATACAAGGTAATCTCAAAAATATTGCCGAATAGAATAGAAACAACACTTGACAAGTAACTGGGCGAGTATCAAGATAGATTTCGAAAAGGTAGATCTTGTTCAGAACAAATATTTAACTTAAAATACATAATTCGCCATAGGATACTGAATTCAAAGGACATAGTTGTAACTTTTATAGATTTTAAAAAGGCATTTGACTCGGTTGATAAAGAAACCATAGATAAAATAATACGTGAATTTGGAGTTAAAAGTAAATTGGCAAACTTAATACGTGAAACACTTACTGAAACGATTTCAAAAGTAAAATTTATGGGTGAGATATCCAAACCTATTGAGATAAATACAGGTGTAAGGCAAGATGATGGTTTATCACCTCTTCTGTTCAACTGTGTTCTAGAAAAAATTGTCAGAATTTGGAATGTAAAGCTAAAAGAACATAACATTTCGCTAGTAATTTTGGGGAGAAAAAACAAAGGCATTGAAATAAGTTGCCTAGCATTTGCAGACGATTTTGCTATAGTGATCAGACAACCTAAAAAGTGCAACAACATAAATCAATCTCTTAGAAGAAATAGCCAACAAAGCAGGTTTGAAAATCTCCGTAGAAAAAACTAAATTTATTACAAACATCAAGAACGCTCCAAAATATTTGACTACAGATATTGGTCCAGTGGAAAAAGTAAAGAAATTCAAATACCTGGGAGATAATTCAAGAAAATGGTTTTAAAAATTCTGCAGTAAAAAAAGAAAGGGTACACAAGATGGAAAGGGCGTATGGTATCACTAAGAATTTTTATAACAAAAAGTATTTATCTAAAAATCTTAACACAGTGTACGCCGACCCCGCGAAAACGCGGGATTCAAAGTCTGTCGCTTTAACGCCGGCCCTGCGATAATGCAGGATTCTTTTGCTTGGTAATCTGCCTTCTGTTGCCATGATAACGCCAATCTTCATTCTTTTATACCGTCAAAACGTAACGTATACGATGGCTCAGCAATAACTAAAACAAGAGTCACTCTCGAGCTGCGTATTCCATAGCTAGTACATCTTTTGTAGTCTTACGCTTTTAGTTGAAGAGCATAATAAGCCTTCTTATTCTGTACATTTTTACTCCTATAATATGAGTGAATTTACTGAGTATATTACTGATCCTCTGTCAGATTATTTAGTACAATCAGAAAATTCTGACATAGAAGTCGAGGACAGTGATAGTGATGTGGCTCCAAGGAGGAATCAAAAACTGTTTCATTACAGTATTCCAGTGAATCCGATAATCTGAGTGATAGTGAAATGTTCGCAGAATCATTTAGTTATATTGATACTGAATCATGGTCAGATGTTGATAAAGCTCCTGATATACCAGAGTTTATTGCTGAACCTGGTCCAAAAATTTTTCCTGCTGATAAGCAAAGCATAAAAGAAATCGTCGAAATGGTTATTGGCAATGATTTATTTGCGTTGATGGTGAATGAATCAAACAGCTATTATCATCAAAATAAGGACAAGATTTGTAAGGGGAAGAAAATGTCTAAGTGGAATGATGTTTCTCTAGCCGAGATGAAGAAATTTCTTGGTATGATTATATTGATGGGCCAAGTCAAAAAAGATCGAAAAGATGATTACTGGTCCTCAGAGTTTTATACCAAAACACCATCGTTCTTGATAATAATGTCACGTAACAGATTTCGCCAGATTTGAAACACATGGCATTTTTCAAATAATCGTACAATAGCTGGTTCTAATAAGCTCAAGAAGATTCGGCCGATACTAAATTATTTATTAGATAAATTTAAATCAGTATACACCCCTAAAAAAGAGCTTTCGCTTGACGAATCTATTATTCCGTGGCGTGGAAAATTGTCTATAAAAACGTACAACCCAACAAAAATAATAAAGTATGGCCTACTTTGTCGTATGTTATGTGAAGCTAGAAGTGGATATATTTGCACATGGAAATATACTGTGCGGACGGTAAAAAACTGGACCAAACTATAATATCATTACTCGA
Source organism: Vespa crabro (assembly GCF_910589235.1). Lineage (NCBI taxonomy): Eukaryota > Metazoa > Arthropoda > Insecta > Hymenoptera > Vespidae > Vespa > Vespa crabro. The sequence continues at coordinate 7,687,986 of NC_060965.1, forward strand.
TACAAATATAGGTTTGGGATATCATCTATATATGGACAATTATTATAACAGTATTCGTACTGCAGAATTGCTACTAAAAAATGGTACTCGAGTTTGCGATACAATTAGAGCGAATAGAGATATTCCCGAATCTATGAAGCATATCAGATTAAAAACTGGAGATTATACATTTAAAAGGAAAAACAAAATTTTAGTACAGGCGTGGAAGCCAAAACGCAAAATCGTATACATGATCTCTACAATACATTCGGCAGAACTAACAAACACAACAAAAGTACATTGGAAAACAAAACAAGTAATTACAAAATCGCAATCCGTCATTGATTATAACAAATATATGATGGGCGTAGATTTGGCCGACCAGTTTTTATCATACTATTCCATCCTGAGGAAAACAGTGAAATGGACAAAAAAACAGTTTTGTTTCTGTTAAATTGCGCATTGTTCAATGCATATAGATTATATGTTGAGTTCAATGGTAACATTATAAGATATAAACAGTTTTTGCATGCTGTGGGACGTTTATGGATCGAGGAATACTCAAGTGCTCAAAATGTGTCGAGTGATTGTGCGGAAGAAATACCTACGTCTGCATTAGTTCCTACACCTCGCACACCAAAACATGATCACCCTCAGAGACTTTAAGGTGATATGAAGAAGCACAACGTTACTCGAATTATTGGACGTGGAACAAAAATCGATATGTTCGACGTTCATGCAAAGTTTGTTCTGCTAGCAAAAAAAGAAGCGAGAGTAGTTTCATGTGTGCTCTATGCCTAGTGCCATTACATCTTGGAAAATGTTTTGAAAAATACTATACATCCCTCAAATATTAATATTTTTCTTTCCGTTTATATTATATATATGTAATAATAAATCATAAAATAAGACAGGTGTATTTTTTCATAATTATAAATAAAAATTTTTGATTTTGTTTCTATTTTTCGTTATCGTTAAATTGTATATGACGAATATGGAAACAAAATATAGTGTTTTACGAAAATGTATAAAATTTTAAATATTTTCTTCACGTACTCATTGATTGTAAACAAGCGAATCATGCCGGCGCCCAAGTTTTAAGCGGTCGATACGGTGCCGGCGCTCAGTTTTTAAAAGTCTTAGATGCCACCGATATACAATGTGTTAAAATAAGGCACAACACTACAGTAATGAAACCGAAATGCTTATACGCGAGTGAATGCTTGGTACTAAATTATAGATTAGATAAACTAGAAGTACTAGAAAGGAGAATCATGAGGAAAATTTTAGGTTCAGTGAAAACAACAGAAGTATGGAAATTAAGATCTAATGATGAAATATACAGGAACATAGAAAGCATAACAGAAACGATAAGGAAAAGAAGACTGTAATTTTTTGGCCTTATTTACAGAATGGATGATTCCAGATTAACAAAAAGGATACTTATGTACTTTTGGGAGAAAAAGGCAACAACTAGCTGAATTCAAGAGGTAAAGAAAGATCTAGAAAGAAATAATATAAGTGAAGAAGAAACTATAGACAGAGAGATTTTTAGAAAGAGGGTATTAACACTTTGCCTGCCGCTGTCACGCTGGCGTGACTTTTGCTCGCCAACAGTTATCGGCCACTGTCACGTACGCGTGACTTATTTTCGCCAATGATGATATCGACCTTTGTATGGGTACACATACTATTGCAAAGCAACATTTGACGATCAGGGAACATTGGTTTCAACTGTTTTCACCTTCCAATTCACCAGATCGTCTTTTATTGAAATCTTTTTTGAGGACGTTTGTTTTGTTAGTTTGAGACTGTCTTTCGTTGCCTTCAAATATCGGAAGCTTACATTAAATTTAATACAAGTTTTAAAATACCCTTCAAAATGCACTACGATGAGGAAATATATGCTGATCTGTTATCAAAAGATAATAATTGCTCTGATAGTCAAAGTGATTTGGACAGTGGGAGCGATATAATTGTGAGACGATTCGAAAATAAGGGAAGACCAATAATTAGTAAATCTGAAAGTGATGAAGAGAATTCTGTGGCAAATGATTGGTCAGAAGTTGATAACCTGACTTTCATGCTTGCCTGGAACGGTTTGGTATACAGGTACCATGCACACCAGACATATTATCAACTGTGAAATTGTTCATTGGGGACGATTTATTTTATTTGTTTGTCACACAAACAAACTTATATCATAATCAGCAGAATAATGATAACAACAATGCATCAACAAAGAATAAAGCTTGGGTTGATATAAATGTTGTAGAAATGAAAAAATTTTTGGGACTTGTTATCCTAATGGGAATAGTAAAAAAGCCAGAACAAGACGATTATTGGTCTACTCACCCTGGATTACATTCACCTATTTTTGGAAAAACAATGCCAAGAAACCGATTTCGGCAGTTATGGAAGTATTGACACTTCAGCAATAATGAGCATTGTCAAGAAAGGCTTGATAAAATGAAACCAGTCTACACAAACTTGGTAGAAAAGTTTCAAAAAATTTATAAACCCGAGAAAGAATTATCGCTGGATGAAGGTATCATTCCAAGGAGGGGCAGGCTATCTTTTCGTACATATAACCCTGCGAAAATTATAAAATATGGAATTTTAGTCCATATGGTGTGTGAGGCGACATCTGGTTATATATGCAATTTAGAAATATATTGCGCGCAAGGAAAATCGATAACTGCGACAATATTATCCGTGCTATCGCCATATTTAAATTTATGGCACGATGTATATATGGACAACTATTACAATAGTGTAAAAGTTGCAGATGAGTTACTAAAGCATAAAACAAACATCTGTGGCACAATTAGTGCAAAAAGAGGAGTGCCAAATTGTTTAAAATCTGCTACATTGAAAGATAAGTCAATGGAATTTTGTAGAAAAGGGAAGATTTTGGTACAAAAATGGAATTCGGCCAAAAAATTGATAACGATGATTTCTACGATACATTCAGCAGACATGGTCAAATGTGTGAGTAAAAGAAAAAAAAGAGCATGAAACCAATTTGTATATGGGAGTATAATAAATTTATGAAAGATGTTGATCACGCCGATGAATACCTATCGTACTATTCCATACTTCGCAAAACAAAAAAATGGACCAAAAAAAAAGGTTTTATACCTCATAAACTGTGCATTATTCAACGCGTATCTGATATGCATAAAGAATTCCGAAAATCCTATTAGATTCAAACAATTTTTACTAAATCTTGCACTAACATGGATTAATGGGAATGAAGAGGAGCAACAATCAAGATTGGCTGCTCAATGTAATAAAAGATCGCCAAGGTATGATCCATCAAACAGGCTTACCGCGGACATGAGGAAACATAGCATAACACGTATTAGTGGTAATGGAGAATTAAAAACCCCCGAAGGGCTTGTAAAATCTGCACTGCCGCCAAGAAAAGAAGTTTGACTGCATATATGTGTTCTTCCTGCAACGTTCCTCTGCATATTGGAAAATGTTTTCAAAATTATCCTACTAAAAAGTACTATGAATCCTAGGAGTTAAATTTTTAAAATAAAATGTTTTAGTACTAATTGAAAAATATAAGACTATGGAATAAAAATAGTGTAACAGTTATTTTAGTGCCTTCTTTAATAATAATTATATTCCAACTACTTATGTTGTGAAAAATTGCGTAAATATCACCGTTGGCACATTGCGTAAATATCACAATAGAACCTGCGTGAATCTCGCCGGCGGCAGCGTAACGACGCTTCGATAAATGCACGGCCGGCAAAATGTTAAGCATGAAAGGATTCCAAGGATGATTGAAGAAGAAACCTGGTGCGAAGTGGTCTGAGGATAGAAAGAAACAGCATTGTGAAAAGATGAAGGAATATTGGAGGAAACGGAAGAGAAAACAGCTAAGTGTGAAGAATTGAAATTGGCACGTGGTCCCTAGCAGGCCTCATCGAAAGAAGAAGAAGAAGAAAGAAGACATTGCTATTGATGAATCGCTCATGAAATTTAAGGGGCGCCTATCTTATAGGCAACTTAACCCATCAAAAAGGTCAAGGTTTGACTTTAAATTTTATAAATTGTGTGAGTCTGATTCAGGCTATTGCTATAAATTTAAAATATATACAAGTCACGATAAAATAAACCGTGATGATAGCGCTTCGGAAAGTGTTGTCAAAAAGCTTTCTGAGTCAGTGTTGCACGCACAGGAGTCACACTTTATACATAGATAACTGGTATTCTTCCCCAAAATTGTTTATGACATTATTGTTTAATTATAAAATAAATGTAATTGGCACAGTACGTGGAAATAGGAAGCCAAAAGATTTGTGTAATGTAAAATTAAAAAGGGGGAATACGCAATAAGAAGCTGCAACCGAATACTTGCTATAAAATGGAAAGACAAACGAGATGTTTATATTATGACGACAAAACATGAAACAGTCGAAATGACTACACTAAGATCCAATCGTACTTCAAAACCAAATTGTATTACAGAGTACAACAAGGGAATGAATGGAATTGATCTTCAAGACCAAATATTAGCATGCTTTCCAGTAATGAGGAAATACATGAAAGGATATAAAAAAATCTTTTTTATCTGTTCGATATTGGTCTTTTTAATTCATACATTTTATGCAACAAAATAAATAACGGGAAGGAACAATGTTACGTTGACTATAGGATCAATATAGCCGAATCACTATTGAAGAATATGCCAAAACCGTATTATAGAGGACGAGGACAATTATCTTCCAGAAATATGCCAGAGAGACTGCACGCGAAGCATTGGGCTCATTTTCCAAAACACATTGACCCAACAGCATCAAAATTAAGACCGTTAAAACCTTTTAAAGTTTGCCAAAAAAATAAAAAACGTAGAGAAACAACGTGGGAGTGTAAGAAGTGCAAAGTTCCCTTACATTTACCAGAATGTTTCGAATTATATCACATTCTTATTGGTAACTGTTGTATACAGTTGAAATACCTACACTCAGTACAGTATTCAGTCATTTTTTTATTGGCAGTAAAAATAAAAAACGTAGAGAAACAACGTGGGAGTGTAAGAAGTGCAAAGTTCCCTTACATTTACCAGAATGTTTCGAATTATATCACATTCTTATTGGTAACTGTTGTATACAGTTGAAATACCTACACTCAGTACAGTATTCAGTCATTTTTTTATTGGCAGTTGTATACGGTTGAAATATTTTCAATATTGTGAACAATTGTGCTGAATATATTTCTTTCAATTTATAGTTATCGTAGCTTGAAATGTAAGTAAATTGTGAATATTTTTATTATAATAAGGAAAAATATATTTAGAATATTTTTATCCAGAAACTTTACCCTAAAAATGCCAAGACGTCCGAAAATACCTAAAATTTTAGAGAACATAACAAATATAAGAGAAGACTTTTCCGATATCGACGAAGGTGATTTTGACACTGAGATTGGACCAGCAGATATTTCAAAGGATCAATCAGAAGAAGAAGTGTGTGTTTCCTTAGACAGCAATAGTGAAGAAGAAAACATCCTGAATGAACATAAATCAAGAAGACTTTTGAGATTGTCGTCATCTTCGGATGAGAATGACCGTCAACAAACTGAAATTGCTCCTGATGGAACTATCTGGACAAAAGTAAAAGCTGGATCCACTCCAGGAAGGAGATCAATAAATAGCATTTTCAAAGCAGTAATTGGATCCACAGCATATGCAAAACGAAGCATAATGAAGGCCATTGAAAGTAGTGCTTTTTTTTTGATAATTAATCGACGAATGATGGATTATATTAGAACATGCACAAAACTAGAAGCTTTTAAAGTTCTTGGTGAAAAATGGGATCTATCTCAAGAAAAGTTTTACGCTTTTCTTGCAATTTTATATGCACGTGGTGCTTATGAAGCTAAGAATTTGAAATTATCTTATTTATGGTCTAAAAAGTGGGGACCAGTGTTTTTTTCGAAAACTATGAGTAGAAAGGAGTTTACGGATATTTAAAAACTTATTCGCTTCGATAAAAGAAATGAACGGAGTGTACGATTGCAAACGGATAAATTTGCATTGATTTCAAATGTTTGGTATTCATTCATTGCAAATAGCCAGAATTGTTATTACGTACCAGGACAAAATATTACAATCGACGAACAACTATTCCCAAGCAAAGCGAGATGCCGATTCACGCAGTATATGCCGAACAAACCCGATAAGTTCGGAATAAAATTTTGGTTGGCTGATCTCCAAAGTAAATTTATAATAAATGGATTCCCATATTTGAGAAAGAACGAAACAAGAAAGTCATCAATTTTTTTTTCAATTAGCAGAAGAACTTAGCACAGAGTATAAAGATCTATCTGAATTGGAAAATTTGAATGACCTCTTGAAGAGCTCCGAGAGTTCTAATATACAAAAAACTTGCCAAATAGGTTTTTGTAATGAAAATAAAACTATGAATATATGTGCTGGCTGTAAGAAACATGTTTGTGATAAATTTACATTGAAAAAAATTTCTTTATGCAAAAATTGTGGTGATCCAAATAATAACTAAAGCTAAATAAAAAACAAATAATAGTACTACCTTTTATGTAAATAGATATATACCATATAATTGCAATATTAGAATAAAATATATTTTATTTTCTTTAAAACTTTTCTTTGAATTTTTACATTTTGACAACTAAATATCAAACCGGTTAAAATGACCGGTTTGGTAGAAATAGGTATATATTACAACTGTTGGTAATGTTAAGGTATGAAAGAAAAGAATGAAATACCCTCTTGAAGATAACCAAAGAAAACAATATCTTAGGATTTGTTTGAGCATCATACAGCAAATGTATACGTGATACAGTCGTAAACAATAGTTTTTATAGTGGTTTATCCTCATTATCCTTAGTTATTATGGTTTATCCTCATTCCAGAAATTAATGAGTGTTAGGTTACCATGAAAGATTCATCCACAATAATCGACAAAATGACTACAATAGGAAATTTAACTTGAAAAAAATTAGACAATTTTACTAATTTATCTAAAGCATTTCCCTAAAAATTTGACCATTTATTTAATCTTTCGTGTTCCGTTATCTCCGCTACGAAGATATATTTAAGATATATTTACTATATATATAACTAATATATCTGATATATAAATTCTTTACTGAAATATAAGATGTCTTATATTTCATTACTCCTGTAATTTTGAGTGCAAATTATTATTTAGTTTTTTTTTAATGATAAAAATATAAAGAAAGAAAATGGTTCCAATAATAATTTGAATTTGAATAAAAGTGAAGTAATTTGATTTTTAATTGTTTTTAGAGTCTGCTCGTTAACTTGATACGGGATAGACGTATTTCCTATTGCTTGCAAATTGTTTACAGTTCTTATAGTGTACATTAATGACCTCTTGTATTATATCAGCGCGGTGAGACAGTAACAACAATTTTATTTTAAAGCAACTCAAAAATAGTCAGACAAAAGTTCAGTTATCATCTTCGGATAATTATAGGAAAATAATAAACGCGTTAAAAAGCAAAAACGCAAATTTTCACACCTATTAATTTAAAGTTGAAAGAAGTTACAAGATAATTCTACGTGGAATTCATCCAAAAAGAAATTTACAAAAAATCATTGACGAACTCAAACAACACAAACACGTTGTTATCTCGATTAATAATATAGTCAAATGTGATACTAAACAGTCACTACCTCTATTTGCTATTGAACTTGAACCAAATAATAATAACAAGGACATATACAGCATAAAAAAATTACTCAACACATTAATTAAATACGTATCGCCAAGACCAAAACGTGACATACCTCAATGCCATTACTGCCAAACCTACGGTTATATGAAGAATTACTGCAATAAGTTACCTGCTTGTATTAAATGTGCATCACTTAACTACATTTTGCCCACAACAGAGTAAACTAGTAAATGTAAAGTGCTTTAATTGCCAAGGTAATCATCCAGCAAGTTATAAAGGCTGATACGTAAACAATTACAACACAGAACATTTCCTCCACTAAGATGAAAAACTATCTGAAACTAACAATAACCATATTCTTTATACCACAAAATAAAATCCAAAAATAGACACTTCGCAAAACTATACTAAACACTTATACAAGGATAACAGAACCTATGTACAAGTAACAGCCAAACAGACCTCGCAACAAAACCTAGCACCTCTTACTTACTCAAAAAATTCTCTTGGAAACGAATATACAGAAGTTAACAACTTTTAATCCTTGGCGACGGGTGCCATCTATATACGGCAGTCACTTGGTGCATCACAGCGGCTGACGCCGTCTACATACGACAGTCACTTTTTGGCCATGGAGGCTGACGCCGCTTATACACGGCAGTCATTTATTAGTTTACAGCGGGTGACGCCATCTAGATACGGCAGTCAGTTGTTGGTTTACAGAGGCTGTCGCTAACAATAATATACAGAACAGACTTTATTGTTGGATGGATAAAAGGAGGTTTTTATGTTATTCACTATGCACTCAGATGAGTTCGTAAGTGTACCAAAACATTCTATAAAAGAAAAAATAGTACAAAAACCAGCTTATATACATGATTATAATAATTTCATGGAAGCAGTTGATAATACCGACATAATACTAAGCACAATACGTAAAAGTACAAAATAGTACAAAAAATATTTCATGCACATGATAGATATGTGTATATGGAGTGTTTATTGCTTATACAAGTTGAAGACTGGTGTAACTATATCTATGGCGAAATTTCATTTAAAATTAATTGAGCAATTACTTGCAAAATATCAAAAATCAATACATTCTTTTAATACAAGTTTTAATTCTACTGATAATAATTCTACAAGACTCACAGAAAGACATTTTCCTACTTATACATCCGAAGGAAAAAATAAAGTATGAAGATGCGCTGTTTGCAGTAAAAACAATAGAAGATGTGAATCACGTTATGAGTGCAAAGAATGCAATGTTGGATTGTGTATTTGTTCCCGTTTTAAAATTTATCATACTATAAAAGATTATTAAAAAATAATATGGAATAAATACTATTAAAATTATAATTATATTACTATTTTATTTCAATAGCGAACTCAAAATAAAGCTATAAATACATTGGTGGCAAAGTATGGTTCCCTGTGCTTTCGCGGAAAACGATAAAGTATGATACAGGTGCACTGTCGCGAAAGACGACAAAGTATGGTCAGGCGCGCTGTTGCAAAAAGTGGCGAAGTGTGGTCAGTTGCGCTGTTGCGAGAAGTGCCAAAGGTACAGGTACGAAAGGGTTAATCCAATCTGCTAAAAATACAGAACTTATAACAGACATGCTCTCAATACAAACATCACTGTTTGTTGTGTGCAACAAATACATCAAATAACCGTCATGTTAGACCTTTTAACAAAATTCTTGAATACCTACAAATAATGGATGGATCAATCAGAATAACTGTTTGGAACAGCAACGGGTTACAACAAAGACTTCAAGAACTAAAAATTTTCATCTACACACATAACATTGATATTTTGGCAATTTCAGAAATTCATCTTACAGTTAAAAATTATACTACACTACAATATATATGATACCAAACACTTATCGGAAAAAGCACACAGGGGTTCTACGATTATCATTAAAAATAATGTTAAATACTATCTATATGCCAACACTCCACTTGACTATCTACAAGCAACAACAATTACACTAGAAACCAGAACTGGAGAAACACAAATATCGGCTATATATTCACCACCAAAACATAAAATTACTCAAGAGCAATATTCAAATTTCTTTAAAAGTCTAAGAAACAAATTTATAGCAGTAGAGAACTACAATGATAAGCACAAATATTGGAAATCAAAAAGAAGTTCGCCTAGGGGTAAAACACTGCTCGAAATCATATAGAAATTATCATTAACATCACTATCAACTGGGGAACCCACTTATTAGCCAGCAGTATCAAACAAATCACCAAATCTTCTAGATTTTGCCATAACTAAAGGACTGAACAAGGCGCACTTCAAATTGATCTCAAGCTCAGAACTGAGCTCTGATCACACACCTATATTGATAGAATTTCTACAAAAACCAATCCACATAAGAAACTACACCCAAATTATACAATAGAAATACGGACTGGAATAAATTTAGGTCAACTATTGATGAAAAACTAAATTGCAAAATCCCTTTAAAAACATCAGAAAACATTGAGAATGCCGTGGACTACATAACAAGAATAATTCAAGAGTCAGCATGGTTAACCCTTTGAGTGCTATGGGCGTACATATGCGTCCAGCGAAAGCTATCAATATGGACGCAAATATGCGCTCGGCAAATGCTATCAGTATGAAATATGGACGCAAATACGCGCCTGGCAAAAATGATCAGTGTACTATGGTCAAATGTATATGTTCGATTGTTTCTATTGTTCAACATTCTGTCTCTGTCTGCGACATTCGCAGAAACCACATACCTCGTCACTTAGCTACGATGAAAAACAAAATTTAGTTTTAGACGCCACTTCAGTTAGTTTCTGATAACTCATTTCATTTGTTACGCCGTACAGTTGTAACTGTTGCATTGGCATATTGTCATATTAAACTTATAGTGCACGTAATTTTCATATTGTTATTTACCCCTATTTCATACTTTAAAAATATGTGACAGTTTTAAAGAAATTATTACAAGAAACGACAGCGATGACGACTTGGATGAAACGGCAGATTTAAGTGACAATTATGATGACGAAATACAGGTACCACACGAATATGTTCTACTGTCATCAGATTCGGAAGATACAGAAAATAGCGTAAATAATGGGATAGTTATATATAGAAGGAAAAATAAACGGCAAACAATACTTAGCACATCTTCCGATGAGGATGATTTAAATTCAAATTCGAATTTAGAAAGATCCGACTTGAATGAAGTTCTTTCAACGTTGTCATGGTCGAAAAACGATTTTAAACCCACACTACATGCATTTAATGATAAAAATTCTGGAATAAAAAGAAATTTAACTCCAGAAGCTACGCCTTTAAATGCTTTTCAACTCTTCTTTTTAGAAGAGTTAATTTCACATATTACTGAGGAGACGAACAATTATTATAAATTTGTTATTGAAAATACTACATTTAAAACATATTCTCGTATTAATACTTGGAAAGACACATCAATATGTGAGATGTACGGATTTTTGGCTATCACGATGTTAATGCCGCGGGTGAAGAAATTGACTCTAGAAGAGTATTGGTCGACCAATGACATGTTAAAAACTAATATTTTTCGAAAAACTATGGCACGAGACAGATACATGATATTATTGCAAATGTTGCATTTTAATGATAATAATGTACAAAGTGATGATCCATTGATAAAAATACAACCTATAATTGATACTCTGAAGAACTCTTTCTCACAGTCATTTTATCTGTACAAAGATTTGTGCATTGACGAAAGCCTTATGTCATTCAAAGATCGGTATTACTTTAAACAATTTATTCCGTCCAAAAGAAGTAGATTTGATATCAAATCATTTATCCTGTGGGACTGCACAACAAACTATGTATCAGATTATATAGTATATACCTGAAAAAATACAGATATTGTACATAATTCTACAACCACTGGGCAATCGGCAGATGTTGTTATGATACTTTTACATTCATACCTTGAAAAGGGCCATACATTGATAACAGATAATCGGTACACAAGTCCGCATTTGTATAATATACTTCATAAACATAAAACTAATGCGTTTGGGACAGTATGGAAAAACAGAAAAGATATGCCCTATATCGAGGGAAAATTGACAAAAGGGCAATTTGACTACAGATGTACAGATAATTTATTGGCATTGAAGTGGCGAGATAGAAAAGATGTATGGATGTTATAAAGTACTCACGAACCGAAAATGATAGAATCTGGTCAAAGAAATTATCTTAAAGGATCGCTCAAGTTAAAACCAGAATGTATTGCAGATTACAACATCAAAATGGGCTCTGTAGACCACGTTGACATGGTTCTAACTATAATTAATTCATGCAGAAAATGTCTAAAGTGGTATAAGAAGTATTTTTTCCATTTAGTAGACATCTCCTTATATAACTCGTATGTCCTGTATCAATGTGTGACTGGTAGAAAACTACAATATAACGATTTTCATCTGTCACTAATTAAACAAATTCTGCAAAAATACCTTCAAAATAGAAAACAAGCGGGCAGTGGCAAAAGAAGAGACATTTCCCTTCCAAAATTTTAAATGCAGAGAGAAAATCGACAAGAAGGAAAAGTGTTGTCTGTAGAAGACAGCAAAGATGGAAGGATACATCATATGAATGTAAAAAATGCGACGTCGGATTATGTGTTGATACTTGTGTTGAGATTTATCATACATAAATGAATTATTAATTTTTCTATTGTTTTTTCTTAAAATATCAATGTATTAAATGTTAATTTCTTAACACTTTGACGGCCGAAGTCACGTATACGTGAGTACATGAGCCAGCGGTTATCGGCCGAACTCACGTACACGTGACTTCGCACAATCGTCAGTTACCGGTTGGGTTCATGTATACAAATATTTTCAAAGCGTCAGTTGCTTATTGTTCATCTATTGTTTGTCTATTGTTTATCAATTGTTTGTCTACTGAGTATCGGTTAGGACTACGGAGTATCGATTACTATATCTACTATAATATATCTGTCTGTTTATGTCCATCTATCTACCTACCTATTTATATTCATATAAATATCCAATCCTCAAAAATGTGTAAAAGTGATGACGAGATATACGCCGATAACTTGTCAAATGTTAGTGCGCCAGAATCAAATGACAGCGAAGATTCAGACAGTGGAAGTGAAATTCTTGTTAGAAAACTAAAAAATTTGATGAAGCCAGTAATAGATTCCGATGAGGAAGATAGTAGTACTTCCAACGAAGAGGAAATGGAATGAACCCGTACAAACGGCACCGGTAATATGCAAAATTGTAAGGAACAAACAGGAGTGTAAATATCGCTTGATGAATGGAGCATACTATCAGCTGTAGACCTTTTCTTTGGTAAAGATTTAATGAAATTATTCGTAACTGAAACAAATCTATATCACGAACGGCAACAAATTGATATCGAAGAAAGTAAATGTAGGAAGTGGACGGATACAGACGCTGAGGAGATGAAAAAATTTCTCGCTTTAATAATTCTGATGGGATTAGTAAAAAAATCAGAAAAAGATGAATACTGGTCAACAAATCCATTAATTTGCACACCAATTTTCGAAAGGGTCATGCCAAGAAATAGATTTCGCCAAATTTGGAAATACTGGCATTTCAACGATAACGAAAAATGTCAAGACCGATTGGAAAAGATTAAATCCATGATAAACCATTTCAAACATAAATTTCAAACCATCTATAAACCAACAAAAGAATTATCATTAGACGAAGCCGTTATACCATGGCGCGGAAAACTTTGCTTCCGCACTTATAATCCTGACAAAATTGTCAAGTACGGAATATTAGTACGCATGTTATGCGAAGCACGATCTGATAACATTTGTAACTTTGATGTATATTGTGCCCGGGGAATAAAACTAAAAGAAACCATATTGTCGGTACTGTCACCGTACCTTTACTTGTGACATGATATCTATATGGATAATTACTACAATAGTGTAGCAATCACAGAAGAGCTGCTACAAAAACAAACAAATGTGTGCGAAACATTACGAAAGAATAGAGGTGTACCACACTGTTTGAAAAATATAAATTTAAAGGAGTCTGGCACGGACTTTTGTAGGAAAGGTAACATCCTTGTGCAGGCATTTTGAACTAAAAAAAAGACATTATATATGATTTCAAGTATACACATGGCAAATATGGTTGAAGTCACAAAACCAAAAACAAACAAGACCGTGAAAAAACCGACCTGTGTTATCGAATATAATAACTACATGAAGGGTGTAGATCGTGCAGACCAATACTTGTCGTACTACACAATTTTATTAAAAACAAAAAAGTGGACGAAGAAAATTGTGCTATATTTTATAAATGCAGCCTTGTTTAATGCATACCAAATTTATGTAAAAAGTTCAAAAAGTCAGATTAGATTTAAAAGATTTCTGTTACATGTTATGAACATATGGTTAAACACGAAGATTGAAATGGAGGAACCAGAATCAGGTATAACCAATAATTATATAATTTACACGTATGGCACTAGCTATTCTTTTGGTCTAGGACCCTCTTCGATGTATACTCCAAGAGCTCCAAAGTGCGATCCGGTAGACAGATTGTGTCCAGAAATGCGGACCCATAAACTTGTCCGCATCGTAGAAAGAGGGAAAATAAAAAATCGCGTAGACCATGCAGAATATGCTCCGCATAAAAAAAAAAGAAGATCAACTGCATTTATGTGCTCCTCATGTAGTGTTCCGCTGCATGTTGGACTGTGCTTTGAAAAATATCATACAAAATCAAAATACTAAATTAATTGTTTAAAAACCAGTACGCCGAGTAATTATTATATGATTACATTTTTATTTTTTTTATTTTTATATTTAGTTATTATATTTTGTATATTTATATAGTATAGTACATTATTATTATATTTTAATTTATTATATCACTGTTATATGATACATTTTGGTTATTAAATACTGTTAATTGATGAATTATGTGACAGTATATCGCCAGCATGTCTTCCTCAAAAGCCTGCCAATTTGTCACAAAACTGACAAAATGTACCAGCGGCAAGCGTAACTCTTTTTCCGAAACATGCGGCCGTCAAAGTGTTAAAAAATATATATTTGAAGCCTTTCCATGATTATATAATCCTTCTTATGATTTGTTTAATTCTCTGATTTTAAATATCCAAATACATTATAATTATTAAATTATTGGGATTTCAAATTCTAGCAGGTGAGTAAACAGTATATATTGAAAATAAAAATATTTTCATTCAATGTGGAATAGACAATGGAATAGTAATTGGATTGTTTACTATATTATAATGTGTCATACACCGTCGACGAGATCCATACTGCGCGAAAAAGTATTCAGTTAACTACTCCTAATATACAAGAAAATAAAACAAGCTTTTCATACCCAGCCTATGTTTTGTTTAATGAAAATTAACACTTTACCAATCGATTAATCGACTTTTAGTCCACAGCGCTAACCGACTGGTAGCTGATTAATCAATTTTTTTATTTATTAATCCGTTAGATTCGGTTAGGTTAGGCTGACAAGTAGTAGGCATTTTTTACTCTGTAGTCAGATACTCGTTGCTTTATTCTGAAAGCACCCATATTTTTATACAGTTTTTAAAACTTTAGCCTTCACGATGAATGAAAAGGATAGTGTTGGTGAGTTTTATCTCGATGGTCTGTCAGATTGTTTCGACAGCTCTTCAACAAGTGATACTAATGGCGAAAGTAATAGTAGTGATGTAATGATTCGAAAGCGACATTCCATATTACCACTAATATACAGTGATTCAGAAGATGATGATATAAATAATAAAGTTGAAGACAGCAATAGTACATGATCGATGAACGACAAGACGATAATTTTGGAACCTTTCGAAGGCAGTTCTGGCGTAAAAATTATGCCAAGTTCCCCTGAAAGTGTAATGGATATTGTAAATTTATTCATTGGAAATGACCTGCTTGAATACTTGGTGAGAGAATCCAATAGATATCATTATCAAGTCATAGAAAAATATAGAATTATACCAAAAACGAAAAAATGGACAGACATCACAATATTTGAAATGAAGAAATTTTTAGGCCTAATAGTTCTAATGGGACAAGTAATGAAGGACGTTCTCTATGACTATTGGTCCACGGATCCAATTATAGAAACACCATTCTTCTCGAAAGTAATGAGCAGAAACAGATTTTTACAAATAATGCAGAGCTGGTATTTCTCTCAATTCGCATAGACTTGCAAAAGTCCAGCCTGTCGTCGATTATTTAAAGCAAAAATTTAACGATGTGTATAAACCATATTCAACAATTGTCTTTGGATGAGTGTATAATTCCGTAAAGAGGTAGACTTTCAATCCAAACATATAATCCCGCAAAAATCACAAAATACGGAATACTGGTCAGTGCGCTGTCTGAAGCTCGTACAGAATACGTATGTAACTTTTGCATGTATGCTGCTGATGGAAAAAAATTAGAAGACACTGTATTATTGATCATTGAATCATATAAGAACATGTGGCACCATATATATCAAGACAATTATTACAATAGTGTCAAATGGCTAAAATTCTTTTAATCCTTTGCACTCGATTGTCCCCTCTCATGGAACATCGTAATTCTAGCATATCACTCGGATGTCCCCTCTCATGGGACATTAAATTTGATTAGTGATTACGGCTAATTGAGTTATTTCAGCGCAACTTTTTGAGACTTGAAATGGCACAAGAAATCAAATCAAAATATAGTAAAATTACTAAGATATACAAAAAGAAATGTGGAGAGGTGATTTTCGTGAATCGAGAACGCGTCCATTCACATCTTCTGCGGACAATAGATTAACCCTTTCGCTCCGACGGGCGTATATATACGCCTTCGAATAATGACCATTTATGTACGAAGAGTGTATATATACGCTCTAAAAAAGTGGGCGCTCGGGTACGAAGAGCATATATACATTTATACCAAATATACTTTGATTTCATACTTTACATGAAATACTTTTGTTATTCGAGTATCTGTCAACGCTGCATGCCTTAAAAGCAATTAACTATCATGAAATAAAACACTAACAACAAGACGATATTGTGTTTCGTTTTAACGATATACAGTTTCAGTCTTCTTTAGAACATTGCTAGCGACGAATACAAGCTGAAACAAGCTGTCAATGTGAAAAACCCCTAAGACAATGCAGAGTTTGTTTAATTAAAAAAAAAAAAAAAAAAAAGAAGCAGAACAGGGTTTATCTGTAAATTTGGCAACGTTCCACTACACAAAGGTGACTGAAAGATACCATACTTTTAAAAAACATTAAACAATTTCTTATTCGAAAAACATTGTTATATGGAATATGGTATATTATGTAAATATTAAATTGAAAACGATTGTAATAGATAAAATAAACATTGTTTAACATTAATATCATTAAAATAAAAGATTTTATTAAATTTGGTTATCCTATAATAACACAAAGCGCACAATTTTATCATAAAAAGAAGTGTATATATTCCTGCATGACAGTCTAAGCCGAAACCGAGCCGGTGTTTGGAAAAATTTGCGGCTGAGTGGACGGTAAGAAGGATATAGGATTTTCGAACCACTACTGGTCGGTAAAGTGTTAAACAAAAAAAAAAGCCAAATACAAATGGCAAAAGCATAAAACAGAAGAAAATAAAAGGCAGTTAAATGCATTCCCAAGGGAGGTTAACGGTTATAGCTGTCCGATTTTTGGCGATATGTAGGCAAATGATGGTTATAGCTGTCTTGCACATTTTAATTAATAAAAAAGGGAACATCATTAGTACGAAGTGTACTAATGCATTTATTTGTTAATTATTCAGTAATACATCGAAAAAAAAGATGTAACATTCCAGATAACATATTAATTGTTTTTTTGTGCGATTTTTCATGCTTTAACAATTCGAAATATTTTCGAATCTAGAGACAAATAACGGCTATAACAGTCATACGTACCAAATGTTTCGTATATTTGAATTCATTCAGTTGAAAAGTGTGTTTCTGTGAAGACGAACTATTTATTCTGTAAATATTTTTTCATGAATTAAATAAACACAGATCAATTACTCCTCTCAAAATTTAATAAATAAAAAAGTAAAATTAGCCGACATAATATGTACATAGGTATCAGTGTATGTAAATTGATAATAGTATAATATAGAAAAATATTAAGAATGCATAAACGTTTCGGTTTGGATTTAAGTCCCTCCTCAGTATATAACGTTTATGTATTCTTAATATTTTAAGAATTAAAGTTTATTAATATTTATATAATACTCTTTTATATTATATTATTATCACGCACTGACACCTGTGTACTTACTCCGTCGGCTAATTTTACTTTTTATTTTCTCATAAATTAGTAAAAATTTTTGTTTCGATATTACTGTGAGAGTATGTGTATAAGTGTATATATTTCTCGTTTTATGTAAGATAAATTTTAATCGCTAAAATTTTTTTAAAAAAGACTTTTGCGAAAAAGACAAGAAAAAAATTAGAAAAATATTACGTGACTGCGAACTCACTGATGACGATCAGAGTCTTGTTTTGGAAGAATCCGATGCTGAACCGGACTCTTTTAGCGACAATAGTGAGGCAGACTTTATAGCAACTCAACGCCGAAAGAAAAAGCGTTTGATAGTGTCGTTTGAGGATGAAGACATTGAAAATATCGATGATCTTGCCGGTGACGATGATACAAGATTTCGTTACTGTTCACCAGTAACGAAAGATAATGAGAGGATTATCAACGATGATGATATGTAGTATGATAATAAAGAAAAATTGATTGAATTTGCATTTAACGATGGTGAATGCGGCATTAAAATGAATGCTGATGAGTATTCTAGTGCGAAAGACATTTTTGATTAGCTGTTCTCAAGAAATATAATTGAGACACCTGTTAGTTGCACAAATGAATATGGGAAAGTTTTCTTTTAGACCTCTGCGTTTAGAATTCCTATTTCATCTATAGACAGTTTCATAAATCAACGACATTTCTATAATTTTGAGATTCGCTGATACAATCATTGATCACATTACCTAATATTGAGATTTCTAGAAAGAATTTAGCAGCATTAATATGTGGTCGACCGAAATAAATAAATTCATTACCATTGACACAGGTTCTACACAACAACATTTCTTGGAAAAGATTCCTTAACCTATTGATTTTCAGCATAAAACCTATTTTCTACATTGCAGAAAATTTTCAAAGGCTAACAAAATTAGAAAAAACACGTCATATAGATGTAAAACTTGTTCGCAAAACCCACTATTGTGTCTAGAATACTTCAATCTCTTTCATTTACAGTAAAGCTGAAACCTTTATAATGCTTTTTTTTGTATGTTTATAATTTGTTTCTTGAATTTTAATTTGTTTCTTGAATTAATTTTTATTTTATTTTTATTATCTTGTAAGCAAAATAAATTACAAATGATAATTTTGTTTGATGCCACCGATATACAATGTGTTAAAATAAGGCACAACACTACAGTAATGAAACCGAAATGCTTATACGCGAGTGAATGCTTGGTACTAAATTATAGATTAGATAAACTAGAAGTACTAGAAAGGAGAATCATGAGGAAAATTTTAGGTTCAGTGAAAACAACAGAAGTATGGAAATTAAGATCTAATGATGAAATATACAGGAACATAGAAAGCATAACAGAAACGATAAGGAAAAGAAGACTGCAATTTTTTGGCCTTATTTACAGAATGGATGATTCCAGATTAACAAAATGGATACTTATGTACTTTTGGGAGAAAAAGGCAACAACTAGCTGAATTCAAGAGGTAAAGAAAGATCTAGAAAGAAATAATATAAGTGAAGAAGAAACTATAGACAGAGAGATTTTTAGAAAGAGGGTATTAACACTTTGCCTGCCGCTGTCACGCTGGCGTGACTTTTGCTCGCCAACAGTTATCGGCCACTGTCACGTACGCGTGACTTATTTTCGCCAATGATGATATCGACCTTTGTATGGGTACACATACTATTGCAAAGCAACATTTGACGATCAGGGAACATTGGTTTCAACTGTTTTCACCTCCCAATTCACCAGATCGTCTTTTATTGAAATCTTTTTTGAGGACTCTTGTTTTGTTAGTTTGAGACTGTCTTTCGTTGCCTTCAAATATCGGAAGCTTACGTTAAATTTAATACAAGTTTTAAAATACCCTTCAAAATGCACTATGATGAGGAAATATATGCTGATCTGTTATAAGAAGAGGATAATTGCTCTGATAGTGAAAGTGATTCGGACAGTGGGAGCGATATAATTGTGAGACGATTCGAAAATAAGGGAAGAACAATAATTAGTAAATCTGAAAGTGATGAAGAGAATTCTGTGGCAAATGATTGGTCAGAAGTTGATAATCTGACTTTCATGCTTGCCTGGAACAGTTTGGTTTACAGGTACCATGCACACCAGACATATTATCAACTGTGAAATTGTTCATTGGGGACGATTTATTTTATTTGTTTGTCACACAAACTAACTTATATCATAATCAGCAGAATAATGATAACAACAATGCATCAACAAAGAATAAAGCTTGGGTTGATATAAATGTTTGTAGAAATGAAAAAATTTTTGGGACTTGTTATCCTAATGGGAATAGTAAAAAAGTCAGAACAAGACGATTATTGGTCTACTCACCCTGGATTACATTCATCTCTTTTTGGGAAAACAATGCCAAAAAACCGATTTCGGCAATTATGGAAGTATTGGCACTTCAGCAATAATGAACATTGCCAAGAAAGGCTTGATAAAATGAAACCAGTCTACACAAACTTGGTAGAAAAGTTTCAAAAAATTTATAAACCCGAGAAAGAATTATCGCTGGATGAAGGTATCATTCCATGGAGGGGCAGGCTATCTTTTCGTACATATAACCCTGCAAAAATTATAAAATATGGAATTTTAGTCCGTATGGTGTGTGAGGCGACATCTGGTTATATATGCAATTTAGAAATATGTGCCCATAATTATGAAAGTGGTCTAAGTCAAAATTTAAAAAAAATGAGTTTATCACTTATTTCACATCCAAATTATCTTAACCGTTTGAGTCCCAAGCAGCGCGATCGCGTTGTTCAGATTTTATGTCAAGAAAACCCAGCGTATTTCGAGCATTGTGGACAATTGACGGTGCGCGACGGATTGTCAAAGTCGACCACTCAGATTTACTGACGCAAGTACATCACAAAGCTCTTTTTAACGTAAATAGTACTTTTTACAATAAGTAGAATAGTACTATAATAATGCAATAATACATTATAAAATAAATATTTTTATTTTGTTATCTTCTCAATAATTTTTATTGAACAAACTTGAAATATTTATAAACAAACAAATTAAATAGAGAGTAACACTTATAATTTGTAACATTGGTGTTTATCAAAACATACTGGATGAATTCCTTTTCTGCATTGCACGTAAATTAAATGTGATCTTTTTATTGCATTTTTGGTGCTGCAGACTACGCATTGTCGCAAGTTACGGCGTGGCAACTTTACTAATCCAAATGTTTTCTCTTTTACATGACTATGTGATTGCTTTTCTTAGTGCTTTACTAAGTGAAAATATTTTTAAATCTGTTGAAATCTATTTCGAGAAAACATTCTTCGAAACCACGGTATATTACGGGAATTTTCAGACCAGTATGAACGTATATTAGGTTTTCTCGTAATTCCCTTTTCTAACAGCACTGCTATAAATGCCTTCATTTTTAAAACGGTAACAGGTGTCCAAATCTCTCTTTCAAAAGATTCTAATTCTTTAGGTGAAAACCTTGAATACTACACGTATTTATTCGTTTCTTCAACTATTAGTTCCCATAGTGTCGAATCAAAATATAGTTCGAAACATTCAATCGGTTTACTCTGACTAGGGAAGTTAGATTGCGAATCAGATTTTTCGCTAGGCTCTTGAGAATCACGTTGATTCGAAACATCTTCACCAACTGGTAGATTGTTGAATAAACATTGATTCGATAAATCAGTATCGCTATCCTCCGAAGTGCTCAAAATGCGTTGTCTTTTGCGCTTTACCGGAACAATGCAGTCGTCATCATCGACGATAATATGATCACATGGATTTGTGTTTGTGCTTAAAGATTTTCTTTTTTGATTCATTGTACCTTTTCGAGAATGAACAAAATTTAAAAAAGTTAAATAGTAAATCTAGATCAATTTTTCACAATAATGAAAAGAATTATTAACCGAAGAAAAATTCCGATCACTTTATAAACTGCAATAAATGTGACGGAGCGATGAAAAAAATACGAAAATCACGTTAACTACCTCATACAAGCAGCGCTATCGCGCTTCTTGGTATTTCTCAACATAAAATTAAACAAGCGCAATCGCGCTGCTTGGTTTTTCTCAACATAAAATTAACCCTTTGCACTCGAGGGCTCCGAAGCGGAGCCATTTAAAATTTGTCTTCAAACTCGAGGACTCCGCTACGGAGGCAATGCAAATAATTTTCAGTTTTTAACATAAGGACAAAAACAAATCGTAAAAACTATTTATAGGATATTTCGCTTTTGATAACAAATGACGATCGCGGCTCGCGGATAATTATGCTCTCGATAACAGCAGACAATCGCGGTTTGAGCAACATTCCGCATTCCGCACTTGGATGAAAATGAATTAAGTCCTGTTATTCAGCAGTAGAGTGTATCAGATTCGAGTTTATCTGTTGGTTTTATATTTTGAATTCATATTTATATCCTCGATATGGCAAATAAAAGAAAAATTTATGAAAATTATAGTGATATTGAAAGTAGTAGCGATGAATTAGAATTGGAAGTATATAGTGAACATAACATAAATAATATAGACGCTCTTAGCCGTGATAACGCAGACAATATTGAACTAAGCTATGAATCCGATTCTAATGATAGTGATATATTTCCTGCTGTACGACGGTACATAAGAATTGAAAGTGATATTGAGGGATCTGAAAGTGATACAGGAGAAAATGTAGAAGACACAGCAGATTCAACTGAAAATGAAGAATGGATAGATGTTTCGGAAGTGGTTAATATTCCATCTCCTATGGATTTCGATATTTCACCTCGAATTGCCGGACCACAAATTTCCAACGATATAAAAGAACCATTAGATTTTTTTCGATTATACTTTACGGATACATTGATTGATTCCATAATAAAAGAGACAAATGATTACGCAAATTCAAAACTGCGAGGAAAGCAATTGTTAAAGAGATCAATATGGAATATATGGAGTGATGTTAATCGGAAAGAATTTCTGGCCTTCATTGGAGTGATCTTGAATATGGGAACCATGCCGGTTGCAAATCTCCAGGAATATTGGTCTACCAAATTTACTAATAAAATTTCATTCTTTTCAGATGTATTTACCCGAGATAGATTTCAACAAATATTTTGGATGCTTCATTTACAGAAAAATGCACCAGTAGGCAGAAATACATGTTTAAGGACCCGCATTCAAAAGACTAATAATTTTTTACAGTACATCAACTCAAAATTTTCCGAACATTTTATATCTTATCAGTCGATTTGCGTTGATGAATCCATTATAAAATTTAAGGGGAAAATATGTTTTATGACATATAATCCAGCTAAACCCACTAAATAGGGAATTAGAATTTACGTTCTGGCCGACTCAAATACCGGTTATGTTTACTCGGTGTTGCCTTATTACGGCAGTATTATTTCAGAAAATCTCATAAGACCTGATCTGCCTGTCAGTTCCAGAATTCCCTTAGACCTATACAGAAAACTATTGGACAATGTTCCTAATGCTAAAGGTTATCACATGTATACCGACAGGTATTATACAAGCATACCCCTTGCTGAAGAACTGATAAAAATGAATTGTTTCCTCACCAACACAATAAAAACAAGTAGGAAATATTTACCAATGTTAATAAAAAAACCGAAATTTGTAAGAGGCAAGAAAACAGTGGCTTACAGAAAAGGCAAAACCCTAGTCCTCGCATGGAAGGACAAAAGGATTGTAAGTTTGTTAAGTACTTGTAATGAAGCGGTGAATTGAAGGTGGTGAATTAGTCAGAATATAAAAACCTAAAATTGTTATTGATTACACAAAAAATATGCGTGTAGTAGATCGGGCCGACCAATATGCTGCAACATATTGTTTTTTGAAAAAATCTCTGAAATGGTGGAGAAAACTATTTTTCTGGGAGATGGAAATGTGTACAGTAAATTCATACATATTGTACACTTCTGTTAAAAAAATAAATAATGAAAAACTAATGTCATATTTGAAGTTTGTAAAATTGTTGGTGGACCAATTGATTGGGAATTTTCGATAAAACAGCACATCTCGAGAATACACTTACACACCAAATACGGAGGGCAGGCTCAAAAACTACCTACACATTATACGTTCTGAAATCAAGAAAGATTGTGTAGTGTGTTCCAATAGAAAAATTCCGGGCGAAAGACGGCAAACCCATTATTTTTGTGATACTTGTCTAGAAAAGCCAAGATTACATATTGGCAATTGCTTCGAGAGGTATCACACTTTGGACGATCACAAAATATAATAATTTTATAATTTTTTCTTTTTTTATTATTTTAACATTTGTATTCATAAACAATTAAAAAAATAATAACATACAACGATGACTTTTCTTTTAATGCGTATATCATTAATTTACATGTAAATATGATCTTTTTACTAAAATTGCTTCGATTTGCTGGTAATATGAATGAAAAAAAACTTCGAGTGCAAAGGATTAAACAAGCGCTATCGCGCTGCTTGGGATTCTTCGACAGTGTTTTTTCAATATCGTCTGGGACTCAAACGATTAAACTATATGTATTTAATGTAATTTTTACGATATCGTCAAGAATGAACCTTTAGATAGTGGATGTAATTTCAACGTTATACGGAATTCATTTAGTGTTAATTATGAAAGTGGTCTAAGTCAAAAATTTGAAGAAATTACATATAAACATAACTTGAAAATGGTGCGTGGCTCTCTTCGACGCGTTTCTGAACTACATAATAAGCTGGTAAAATAAATGATAACGAAAACGCCAATTCATTCCGGTTTGTGTCACAATATAACTCAGTTGGGCTCTTCGAAATTAATTATTGGTGGCAAATAATTTAGATATTTTAGCACTATATCAACAGATAGCGGTTCAGGTAAGTTAATGACAACGTACTTATTATGTGAATATATTAATTATTATTCGGATAATATTATTATGATGTGATCTGCAGATATTATACGACCACGTAATACTTCTAAGAAATGGAAAAGAATAAGACAATTATCATCTTCAGATGAATCATACCAAGACTTCACTGTAAATTTAGAAACCCCAGAAATGGTGCAGATAGAAAAAGATAAGAAAAGAAAACGGGCAAGAAATGAAGATAGTTACACACAAAATATCAGAAAAATTAAGAGAAATCATGGCGAAGAATACACGACAAACAAATCAAAACTTGTGTGCCAAAATTTTTGAAAATAAGGATTGCTTTTGCTCAAAAAAATGTTTAGATCGCGTAGAATATAATGAAAGAAAATCTAATTTTGATAATTTCTGGAAACTAAAAGATTTTGAAATCCAGAATTTATATCTGTGTACTGCAGTTCATCAACGATTAATAAAAGAAAGGCGGCCCAGAACTTGTGAAACA
Source organism: Vespa crabro (assembly GCF_910589235.1). Taxonomy (NCBI): domain Eukaryota; kingdom Metazoa; phylum Arthropoda; class Insecta; order Hymenoptera; family Vespidae; genus Vespa; species Vespa crabro. Next base: position 7,713,352 of record NC_060965.1, read on the forward strand.
CCTATGAGAAAATGCAGCTACAAGTATTTTCTGTCAAAAAATAATAAGTCAGAAGTAGTGTCGGTTTGCAGGAACTTTTTTTTAGATACACAAAATTTCTGTAGGGTGGTTAACTCGTGCTCTTAATGCTGAAATACCTGGAACTGATCGTCGTGAGAAGATGCCTGGATCTTCACGAAAAACAGATGAAATTAAGATAAAAGCTGTACGAGAACATATTTTAAATTTCCCAGCATATGAGAGCCACTACACCAGAGCTCGTCACACTCCTGGTTGAGAATATTTTTAGATAGTGGTTTTTTGATTTAGTTGTTACGCAGACCAATTTGTACCATTCTCAAATGAAAGGATTACATAAAACCTCTGCAAAAACGGTACCATGGACGGAGGTTACCACTAATGAAATAAAAAAGTTTCTTGGATTACTAATATTGATGGGCCAAACCAGAAAATCTCATTGGAGATTATTGGTCAACGGATCTTTTAGTTGAAGCACCAATATTTCGAGCAACTATGTCCAGAATGCGATTTGAACAAATTCTTACATTTTTTCATCTAAATGATAATACACAATATATATCTTCCAAAGACAGGCTTTGCAAAGTTAGACCGCTTTTGAATTATATTATTCCAAAATTTCAGTCCCTATATACACCCAAGCAGAAGTTGGCTCTAAACGAAGCAATGGTACCATACAGAGGACGCATCAGCTTTAAAACGTACAATCCAGCGAAAATAACGAAATATGGAATTTTGATCAGAATGCTTTGTGAAAGTGAGAGTGGGTATATATGCAACTTCGAGGTCTATTCGGGGCAAGGCAAAAGGCTGCAAGAAACCATATTTTCTGTGTTGGAGCCGTATCTTGGTCAGTGGCATCATATATACCTAGACAATTATTATAACAGCGTATCTACAGCCAAGCTATTACGCAGAAAAAAAAACACTAGTATGTGGTACCATACGGGAAAACCGTGGCTTACCAAAGATACTGGTAGAAAGATCCAAAAGTCTATACAGAGGAGAAATGACTTTTTTACGAAAGGGACCTGTTATTCTTTTTGCTTGGAAGGATAAAAGAATAGTACGCATAATATCAAGTATTCATGATGCTTCCATGAAATCAAGTAGAAATCGAAAAAGAAATTATATAGACGATATAATCAAACCTATGTGTATATTGCAGTACAATAAACATATAAAAGAAGTAGATCTTGCAGATCAATACTTAGCAAATAGCAATATTTTACGAAAAACTGTAAAGTGGTACAAAAAATTAGCATCTTTTCTGATAAACTGCACTTATACTCAATGCTTATAAACTGTACTGTACATATTTGCCAGAAAATAAAACAAGATATAAAAAATTTCTACTGGAAGTAGCCAGAGAATGTATAAGTGTGGATTTCAAAGACTGTACCATTGAATCTGACACTTCTCAAACTTCCAAAACAGCTCCTTATAATGACACAACCTTCAGGCTTTCCGGACAAGTAAGAGACCACGTTTTAGAAAAAATAGTCACTGCAAAGAAAGAAAATCCGACTAGAGTGTGTAGGGTATGCTCTTCAAGGGGAAAACGAAGCGAAACTAGATATATTTGTAAAAGCTGTGTACCATTACACGTAGGTGATTGTTATACTACTTATCATACGAAAAAGAACTATTAAAAGCTAAATACTAAATAAAATTTATTAATGTTTATTTTTATTGTATTACTTCCACATCTAATTACGAAATAACAGCCGGTCACATGAAATAAATTTTCATTAAAATTGCCGGTCAACAATGTGTTAAGAATCATAAAAACTAGAAAAAATGATAAAAATGGATTACTTTTTAAAAATAATTAATAAATGTTCATGAATTGTTTCATTAAAGTTATTGTTTCAAATAAAACTCATAGTTCTTTATTGCTTTAAATCATTTATAGAACATTCAATTAATTTTGAAAATGGTCTAAGTCAATTAGAGCTTTAAAAACAACATTTTCGTATGAAATTCATAAAAAATTTCATATTCATAATAAATTTCCATTAATCAAGACTAAGAAAATTATAAATTAAAATGTCGCATAATATAAATATTTTTTAATTCGTTCAAACGCAATTCATTAAATATCTCGAAACAAGAAATATATGACTTAGACCACTTTTTTAATTATGGGCATATATATTGCGCGCAAGGAAAATCGATAACTGCGACAATATTATCCGTGTTATCGCCATATTTAAATTTATGGCACGATGTATATATGGACAATTATTACAATAGTGTAAAAGTTGCAGAGGAATTACTAAAGCATAAAACAAACATCTGTGGCACAATTAGAGCAAAAAGAGGAGTGCCAAATTGTTTAAAATCTTCTATATTGAAAGATAAGTCAATGGAATTTCGTAGAGAAGGGAAGATTTTGGTATAAAAATGGAATTCGGCCAAAAAATTGATAACGATGATTTTTACGATACATTCAGCAGACATGGTCGAATATGTGAGTAAAAGAGAAAAAAGAGCATGAAACCAATTTGCATACAGGAGTATAATAAATTTATGAAAGGTGTTGATCACGCCGATTAATACCTATCATACTATTCTATACTTCGCAAAACAAAAAAATGGACCAAAACAAACGGTTTTATACCTCATAAACTGTGCATTATTCAACGCGTATCTGATATGCATAAAGAATTCCGAAAATCCTATTAGATTCAAACAATTTTTACTAAATCTTGCACTAACATGGATTAATGGGAATGAAGAGGAGCAACAATCAAGATTGGCTGCTCAATGTAATAAAAGATCGCTAAGGTATGATCCACCAGACAGGCTCACCACGGACATGAGCAAACATAGCATAACACGTATTAGCTTGTAAAATCTGCACTGCCGCCAAGAAAAGAAATTTGACTGCATATATGTGTTCTTTCTGCAACGTTCCTCTGCATGTTGGAAAATGTTTTCAAAATTATCATACTAAAAAGAACTATGAATCCTAGGAGTTCAATTTTTAAAATAAAATGTTTTAGTACTAATTAAAAAATATAAGACTATGGAATAAAAATAGTGTAACAGTTATTTTAGTGCCTTCTTTAATAATAATTATATTCCAACTACTTATGTTGCGAAAAATTACGTAAATATCACCGTTGGCGAACAGTAGAACCTGGGTGAATCTCGCCGGCGGCAGTGTAATAGCGCTTCGATAAATGCGCGGCCGGCAAAGTGTTAAGCTTAGACCTTTTTACTCTTTTATTCGTAGGAACCATTTATGAATTAGTAAAGCAAATGCAGTATAGTCGTCACGACAGTCATAGCCGTCATTTGTTTTGAGAAAAGAAAAAAAATGTCGTGATGAGCAAATGACGGTTACAGCCGTTGAGAGTTTTCATAGAAAAACTGTGACAAAATGTGATAATTTTCACTTCCAAACATATGACTGACGCTCAATTTCATGTGGCAGTCATAAACAATTGAAAAAAAATGTGTTTTTGAGCACGATCGTCAAATTAAAAGTGTGCGGCAACGTGTTAAAATAATAATAAAAGAATACTGTAATTCCGGGTTTAGCAAATATTTCTTAAACCTTACGCCAAATGAAGATACAAACTATTCACTTTGGAAGGCAACAAAAAAATTAAAAAGACTAATAATACAGATTCCAGCATTGCGAAAACCAGACAGATCTTGGACAAAGACGTCCATGGAACAAGCCGAAACATTTGCTAAACACTTATATCAAACTTTTCAGCCAAATAGTATGGCTACGACAGGAAATGCTACAACTGTATACGATAGTACTGAAAGCGAAGATCAAAACAACTTGATATACAAGACTACAAAAAGGAAATGAAACAATTGATAAATACAATAAAAACTAAACAATCTCCAAGCTTTGATTTCATTAGAGGGAAAGTAATTAAAGAACTCCCAGAACAAGCCATCAAAATGATTACCATAATATTTAACGCTGTACTTAGACTCCACTACTTCCCTGACTCATGGAAACTGGCAGAAACGAGTAGGATGTTTTATCTTCAAACGAAGCATTAGTATTCTTTGTCTTAAGGAATTGAAATTGCAAAGAAAACTTGAAATTAAGTTAAATATTTATATAATTTTAAATGTAAGTTTAATTTCATTAGTTAAGTAGATATAAATGGCTAAAGTAGATTATTTAACTGAATATTATACAACTGAAATCGTAACGAAATAATTCTTGCATAACAGCAAAATATGCACGAACTTCTCTATATCATTAGATAAGTAGTTTTTATAATAACAATTTTTATTTGATCTCATCACACAAGAACTTTTTTCTTTTTTTCTAATAAAGAGAGAGAAAATTAATCGTGATTCTTTCCATATTGTTTTTATTGATGATGGGAGGAAAGTCATATTGATTTTTCAAATGTTAGGTATACGTGGCAAAAAATACGAAGCACAGTCTATGCCTATATGTGTTAATATAACGTATATATAGAAAAATAAAACTAACTTAGCGTAAAAGAATAAAGCATTATTCCATACTTCAAAAAATAAAGTTCATCAACTCATTCTAATTTATTATTATTGTCATCGTGATTACGGCCGGTTATTCCTCTTAAAATAATTCTGAAAACAAAAATACAAAAATTAGATAAAATATAAGAGCATTTTTCAGAAGAAGTAAAAAAATGTTACTTTTTATTCCCATGTGTGCTATTGCCATTGTAGAACCAGTTGTTGATAAAAATATTTCTTATTTTGTATCAGAATGTAAGGATGATCGAATTCCCAAATAGAAGATATTCAAGAAAGAGTATAAGGAAATAGAGGTTGAATTTCTATTTATAATTCTTTCGATGTTTAAAATCCGTCACGAATATTTTATCGCTATTCAAAATCATATTTTCTATGCAATATTAGTGAAGACTGAAATTTATTTGTAACTGTGCTGAATTAAGTCCGTATATAGACCAACATTTGTCGCTCCTTCATTCAAAATGATAATTTTATTATTCCTAATACTAACGCAAGATAAACACAATAATTGATATTGCTCAAGACTGAAATTTATTCCTCTTTTGGGTTCTTTGAATGTTGTTTCTGACTACGCCTATGGAGAATGGGAAAGCCTACTTACGGTATCACTATCTCTAACATTCGTTTTAAAAACTATAGATTAAGAATGTGGAGGGGCTGAAGAAGGAAATGGGAATGACGTATGAACCTTTATCACCCTATTCTGTTCGGACGAGAGTTAATCTAAGAATCACAAGCACTCACTCCCATTACTAAGAAATTCGACACTTTCCGGCTTAACAGAATCTAATCGGTTGATTTCCCTTTATGAAAAGGGTCTTTTTATGAAAATCGTCAAAGAGAAAGAAGGCTTCAGACGAAAAAAAAAGACGTCTACCTGTATTTAGCTACACCTTTTTATCGATTACCTCTTTTAGAGCATGACTACTATCTAGCAGTCAAAGACGAGACAGTCTAGAATATGATGCGAAACCGTATCTTCCATATTACATTCACATCTCCTATCCATGGCAAGACTCAATGACTTGAATTTAGCTTTGAAATCGTCATGTCCCGTGAGAACCTGCATAGAATAATAGTTTGAAGAGATGAAACAAGCTTTTCTGACGTCCAAGAAAGAAATGAAGTCAATTTACCCTTACATGATCCTTCCATCTCTACTGTCATAAATATAAAACATCCTGCCTAACACGGTCTTTTAATAAAAATTTCCTCTCTGGTTCTTAAAAAAGCGAGCCTTAGGTTTATTTGGAACCTACGTTTAAGACGACGATCAATTCTATACTCATGATTGAATAAGATTGACACAACAAAGGACAGTTTAGGGAGATCGGATTTCTTCGCCGCTGTCCACTTTTGATCAGCACGCACCTCTTCCCTTCTACTTATTACTTTCCCCTTCATCCAATTACTCTTGAGAATAATAACTTTAGTTTTACGCTCTGAGATCTGAAGTTTAGCCAATGAATACCAATAACGACTTATCATCATCAATTAAGACAACTGTCATCCACGTACTTAAAAGCTGGTCGAACATTAGGTTTCAACCTAAGAAAGAACCAAAAACTGATCCTTGAGGATAACTGTCGGTTCTCTTAGTGTTGAATCTCTTGTTCTTTGTTCTCCTCGCAGTATCTCTACCCTTATATTTGATGCGTGCAGTACAATATCAACCAAGTTTGTGATTGTGATCGCTAGGAATCTAATTGATCCTCACCCTTCAATCATTAGTCAATCCATTAATATATGGAGATCACGTCGATGTACGATGACTTTGTCTTATCAGAATGAGTGATTGACCGATGCGATTCATGAGGTCTTATAATTTAGAGCCTCTTTCGTCGGTTCTCTGGGAACTCTAGAAAGACAATTGCGCATTGGCATTCAACAATATTATTAATCTTTTCTTCCTTAGCACTAATACAAGACGTACAATAATGTGCAAATCAACTTCCTTATGTGTGAGTCTGTTCGCGATCATAATTGCAGTTCTCCTGGGAGCCGTATCTGATCTAGAAGTTCCTACTGCAGAATCCATAGAATCTCAATATCTTGCTGATGGCTTTGATAAATTACACTTAGTAGTTGAGGATGGTTTGATCCTATCATATCTCTTGAAAATAATGCGAACATCACGGAGGATGTGATTCTTATTAAGAGTGAAAGTGCAATCCTCAATTTGAAGATCTTACAATGAATTCTGACGAATGAAACAGCAATGTTGACGTGAACTTATCAATTCAAGGTTCGATATCTACCTGCGAATTCCCTCGCGTTCTTGCAATCTCTCGCGAGAGTACTCTTGGATCTACTAATCGCGGATCTAATGTACTTGTAGAGCTAGAGCAAATTGCGGCGGTTCCTACAATTGTGTTCTTTGTCTTTAAAAATGTTCTCGGCACATCTGAAATATTTTCTAAAGCACTCCTTGTTCTAACCTAACTACTGTTTTCAAAACTTTTATAAGAAGGTTATTTCTTGTCTCCTCTCTTTTATACTTCTTTATTTTTTCAAAAAAGTTCTCACTTTCTTTTCTTTTACTTTTCTTAAAAAACTTTTTACTTTCTCTTCATTTTTATTTTCTTTCCCTTTTTTTACCAAACTTTCTCTTTTTTCCTCTAACTTTTTGATTTTGTCTTCCAATTCTTCCATTCCTTGCAATTTTTTTCCACCTGTTTCATGTTTTTAATCTTTTCTCATACATCTTTTTCTCTCTTTTCGAGATCACTTCTCGTCTCTTTTTCTGATCTTCTCTCTGATAATCTCGATTTCTCTCCTCGTTTCTTTTCTCTGCGTTCATACTTGATTCGGCCCTTGCCTTATCTACTCTCTCAATTAACTTACTGATACATCTTTCCTATCATCTTTTATTTCTCCGTTTTTTCCTTTTATCACCGATTTCATCACTTTCTTACTTTTCTTAAATACTCAATGTCTCCTTCTCCTTCTCTTCCTCCCTTTTTCTTTGCCACATATCTTCTAGCGTCCCCTCGCTATTATATCTTTCCCTTTCCCAAGCCAATCTCTTCATATTCGCGGTCTTCCTCTTTCTATCTTATCCTCTTTCTTCCCTCTTTTCGTTCTTCGCCCGTCCTCTAGTTTATTCATGTCTTCTTTGTCTTTTGATTATCACTTTATACGTCATCAATTCTTTCTACTTCTTTCTATCTCTACGGATATCGCCTCCTACCTAATCCTGTCTTTTCTCTGACCGCCAATCGTCCTCGCCTTCTCTGCTTTATACCTGAAAATCACTTGCCTCCTTTCACACTTCCCTTTCATCTTACTACGGATCAACCTACTCTGATTTCGAAAGCATTTGAAAACAACCATGAAGTTTAAACAGTGACTGATATTTAAGTCCCTTCAGTCCTGTTCGTGTTGAGGATGAAAAATCCGAATTGACACAAATTATTGGTTTCAATTTGTTCAATAAATTATTGATGAGCATAACCATGAGCAATTCTTTTTTTGTGTTTACTCATAAATGGCTTATTTTTAAATGTATATGTTTTTTCCATTGTTTGTCTATTGTATACGTTTACTTTTACTAACTCAGAATAGACTCTTCTTGTTTCAAGAAATCACATTTGATCACCAACAATCCGTCTTTCCTATACTCCCACCTTAGCCAGTATCATCAGATTCTTCCTTTAAGCTTTTCCTAAACCTCAACCTTTAATTGCATGCACTTACATGAGTAAAATTCATAGGAAACTTATAATTTTACTATTCTTTTATATCAATTTCTGTCTCGTATAGTCACAATGTCTTAAGCAAACCTACGATTGAAATACTTTTGTAGTAATATCACATCATATTTATGTACATTTCTTGCGGTAATCGCTTACTAAATATCGACACCGAACGATTAAATCCATTGCAAACTCATCGTTTTAGATAAATTATATTTGTATTGTTTCAATTCATTCAGTTTATTTGTCACTGAATTCTAAAACAAAGCTAACTAAAGAGATGAACTCAAAGACACTAAAAAAATTAAAAATGGAACTTAGTATCATATAACTCATTAGTAGATTTACTGTTGAATGTTGCAATTTTCATAAAACTAAACAAAGCATAGAACTTTAGTATATTAAACAGGTTCGATGAAAAACCAGGTGAAATATACTACTAAGAGAATGACTATTAACTAATACCTAAAGAGGACATACCATATGATATTGACTACAAGAAGTCTAAACAGCAATTATACGGGTATGTGGACTCTGATGCAACATTAGAAAGAAACCATCGTTATACCATATCATCACTTTAGTTTCTTCATTACTCAAATCATATGAGTTTTTCAAAAATAACTGATTCTTCCGTTTTAAATCTTTCAGTTACCGTAAAAGTCATTCAAAAAATTAAAAATATTGTTAAAAATATTGTCTTACTTTCCTTTCTCTTGTATTTGAACTTTAACCATTATCAGGAAGATTTATATTTACTATTCGCATTTTTTCCCTTGTTATTTGCAATTCATATTCCAATATGATCACTTCACGCCTTATAATGTTTGCTTCATGTTTTAGAATTTTCATTTCTTCTTTCAATTTTCTTCACCTTTCTCAGTACTTATTTTTGTTCTGACATTTTCCATCCATTTTGCTAATGAGTTTGCTTTCAATAATCTGCTCACAAGTTCTGCCTTTCTTTTATTAATTGGCAAATTCATTTCTCGAAGAATGTTTTAATGTCACAATCATAAAATCAGTTCGATTTTTTACTTCTATGATTACACGAACAGTTAGTATATCTTCTCACTTTCCCTTTTTTCTTTTTGTACTAATTGTTAATGATCTTCGAAGATTCGTCTATACTGAAAACTTATAAGAAAGTTCCATTCTGCTTATTGTTATAAAATGAATGAATTTAGTTCTTTGTATAAGATGATTTATTGAAATAATAGTTATGTTTAGACTCTCTGTTGCACATTCTTTTGCTTTTTTACAACTTATTTACTATTCCTTTGTGATCAAATCCTTTAGCAACATCGACCATCGTTTTATTTTCTGCACTTGCCACAATGTCTTCTCTCTCGAATCACATACACTTTTACACATTTGCATAAAATAACTGCATCTCTACTTATTATTTGCTTTGAAAAATATTATTAGTTAATAGTTCTTTAATTTTTTTCAATTAATAAATGTAATATCTGATACATTGAATTGTTCTTTAAAATCTCAGAACAAAAAAAATTATTAACTCATATTGATTTTTTAATACTAATAAGTTATTTTTTTAAACAGAACATGGAGAATTTATTTATTAAAATACAACGACGATTGTTATGAAAAGAACAGCGTTTCGAATTAATTCTCCGATTTTTAATTATAATAGAAAGAGTAAAACTAAATATACTAATATTTTATATAAATAAAAAGCAAGCAATGAAGAATAACATAAATAAGTAAAGTAATAATATGTAAACGAATATATATATATATATATATATATATATATATATATATATATATATATATGTGTAAAGAAAATATACTTTCTTTAGGTAGATTGTCATGCGTCTCATGGCCCGCCCTTCCTTTGTTTTTGTTATCTACATATTCTTTTGTTACCTACAAATCAAGCTGTTAAGATTTGGCAGTAAGAAATAGAACGTAGAAGAGAAAGGTAACACGAGAGATTATACAGATATTTATAATAGTTAATATATAGCGAATAAGATTTAAATAACGTGAATAATAAACGTAAATTGTCGTTTCTTTTGTTCACAGAGAAACATATTTTCGTTTATTACTTCACCCTCATAAAATCGAGTTAAAATCGAGAAAAATAATAAGATATTATAAAACGACAATTTTTATTTATAATGGAAAGAAAACTACAGTTTGCATTTAAATGTGTGGCATCACCAAGCGACAGAAAAACAAACGTGATCGCTATAACCTCTATCACAACTGAGGACAAAGAAAAATATACATTGCCGCAAAACGAGAAATTTGTAAGTAACCACAGCGAACTAATAAAAACAGAAAGCTTTAAGAGAATGAAAAAAAGCCTCAATCAAAGAGGCCAGGAGAAAAAAATATGGATTAAGTGCACACAGGAAATGGGAAGTACCTATTTCGATGAGAATGGCAATTTAATATTTAATGATCTATACCTAGACGAAGTAGTAGAAACAGACATAGTAGAACCCACACAGGAAAAAGAACATCAAATAGATTTAAAGGGTATATCGGAACAATTTATGATCGAAAAATTTGTATGCAAACATTCAAACGCAGAACAATGGTTGGAGATATTTGAAGGAGAGTGTCAAAGATTCAAAATTAAGAGAGATAACACAAAAATCGAAATCTTAAGACTATTCCTTGACAAAGCATGTTTGGATTGGCACTCAGCAACATTAACAACGTTAACAATGGAGGCTAGTTGGAGCGAATGGAAACAAAAGTTCTTGAAATCATTTGCAAACAAGGGATGGAATACAGGTATATACGCTACATTCTACAGATATAAAGAAGGTTCACTGATGGAGTACGCCATGAAGAAGGAAAAACTACTACTCGACATGGACAACAATATAAGTACAAAGACTCTGATAATGCTTATAGCAGCAGGACTACCAGAATTTATAAGAAGATAAACAGAGAAAAATGTCAAAATTCAACAGAACTATTACAGGAGATAAAGAAATGTGAAAATTTGGTAAGTAAGAACAATTTCAAAAAAAGAAGGAAGAAAGACAAGATAACAACAAGAAACTTGAACAAAAAAGGCCATGTAAGAACTGTGAAAAACAAAACAAAGGTATTAGATATCACTCAGAGGACGTCTGTTGGTTTAGAAAGAAAACCGGAATAAACAAAAGCAACTCGATGATAGAAGTAGACCTATGTAAGGAACAAAAAAACGAATAACCACACCATTGATCAAAGTAAAGATGATATTAGAAAAGAAGTTAGAAGTAAACGGAACATATGACCCAGGTTCCCAAGTCTCTCTAATAAATTCGAGACTAGTTAAAATAAAAAAAAAAAAAAAAAAAGAGAAAAGATAAAAACAAAATATTTTTAAAAACGGTCAATGATGTGACACAAACAAAAGGTTTAGTAAACATTAAAATAAAAATTTTCGATAAAGAAGAATACATTAATGTGTTTATTGTAGAAAGAAATGACTTTGAAGATTTCATTATTGGGTTGGATATGATAAAGAAATTCAAACTAACTCAAGATGAAAATTTACAGATATCTCGAAAGAGAGAAACACAGAAAAAAAAATATAAGTACATTGGATACAAAGAAAGAAATAAAAGAAGTTAAAATAAATTTTAACGAACATGTAAATGAGGACGAATTTAGAGCAGATCTGAATCACTTGGATAATATAAGAAAAATAAAGATAGAAAAATTAATAGAAAAATATAACTTTATATTTGCAAAAAACAAATATGATGTAGGCACCGTTTCAGACTATGAAGCGCGGATAGACTTACTGGTTTATAAGTACTGCAGTAAGAGACCATATAGATGCACTATAGAAGATAAAAAAGAGATAGAAAATCAAGTAGCAAAACTATTAGAAAATAAATTGATCGAAGAATCTTATAGTCCATTTGCAGCACCAGTAACTCTGGCATTCAAGAAAGATGAGAACAAACGATCACGATTGTGTATAGATTTCCGCGAATTAAACAAGATAGTTACACCACAAGCTCAACCATTTCCGTTAATAGAAGATTTAATATTAAAAGCAAGAAACTGTAAATATTTCACCACTTTAGATATAAATTCCGCTTTCTGGTCAATTCCATTACGTATTGAAGATAGACAAAAAACTGGATTCGTTACACAGGAGGGACACTTCCAATGGACATGTCTACCGTTCGGATTAAAAACATCACCAGCCATTTTCCAGAGAATATTATCAAATATTCTAAGAAAGCACAAACTGAAGGATTTTTCAGAGAATTACATAGACAACATACTAATTTTTCCAGTATCATTTGAAGAACACATAGAACACATAGAAAGAGTGATGAAGGCAATAGGAAACGAAGGTTTTAGACTAAAATTAAAAAAATGTACATTTGCAACAGTATCAGTGAAATATCTCGGACACATAATAGAACACAATACAGTAAGACCAGTAAAGGATAATCTAATTTCAATACTTGGGATAGTTGAGCACTAAAATCAACACCGCCGAAGCTTTATTATGCATTTGGGTTTTCCAAACCTTTTGAAAGTTCAAGCAATAAAACATCTGTTTTTAAGTGCACCGTATACTTCAAAGAATAGTAAATGCTTTTCAATATTTTTTGCTTTCAATAATTTTTATTGCTTTCCTCTTCAAAAACTTTGTTAAACATAAAGTATAGAAGGGAGTTTTTCTTTCGGAAAATCGGACAGTCTCTCCGAGTCATTCGACATTCGTAAAATTCTATTTATCTCTCGCGATCAGGATACTTTACTTAATATATATCTTACTTAAGAAAACATGCGTAGTTATTTACCTTGTACTCGAATCCCTAAAACATAATTCCTGCATTAAATAAAAATCTATTAGAAATTCAATATTCCTGCTTTGAATACAAATGAGTATATTGAATTTTTAAACACTTCATAAACAAACAGCCATAGAGAAAATATACTTGACTGCGGTTCGCTTGATTTCCTATTCCTAATTAAATACAAAAAGTCTGAGAAATAGAAATTATAATAATTATAATATCTATATGGGGACCCGAGAAAAGAATAAACCAAATGTAATCCATATATGTCATAAAAGACTACTAAAAGGAAAGCCACTGACAGGGATAACGCCTCTTTAGTGAGAACAAATGGTGACACAAAAAATAAAAGAAGCCTCGGATAAGTAACACCACGATCAAGAATATTGCTTGAATTCTATAGCCGGCCATAATGATAATGACGTTCAATGGATAAGGATCCGAATAGAGACGTTCTGCAGGACATATTACCTGCTACCACTCTAGGAGAGAAACAAAGATAGAGAATGAGAAGATCAGATGAACCTATACCTCATGCTTTGTTATTATAAAATTATAAATCTCAGCATAATCCCAACTAGATACCGATCACAACTACACATAATATTCATTAAGATATTCAAAACTCAATTTCTTAACATAGCCAAGTTTAGCAAATCAAGTACGTATAATAACTAAATACAACAAGACAGTATTAAACAATATTAACTCTTTGCACTCCGCTGTCCCCTTTCAAGGAACATTGTAATTCTAGCATATCACTCGAATGTCCCCTCTCATGGGACATTAAAGTTGATTAGTGATTACGGGTAATTGAGTTATTTCAACGCAACTTTTTGAAACATGCATGTTTCTCTGAAGTTTTCTGTTGAAATGGCATAAGAAATCAAATCAAAATATAGTAAAATTACTAAGATATATAGAAGAAATATCAGCGGGTTTTGTGTCAGACGAGAACGCGAGAGGCGTGCTCATGACAGTCCGAGCACTTCAAAGGCGCCACTTGAAAAGAGCGATAAGGCAAGTTTGTAGAAGAAAGGTCGGTATGCAAACATAGCACGCACTGTATAGTGAGATTTATAATCATAATTATGCAAGTCTAAATCTGGAGGAAAAGATTTTTAAAGCTGAACTCAGTCTGGTTTGAATCGTCGCTCGGTATAAACACATCTAACGAGTGAGAAAATCGGAAAAGTGATTCTTCTCTTGGTAAATAAATTGTTTGGTAAAAGTTTTTTTAGTAAATATGAGTTAGTAATAACAATTAGAAATTTTCAACCCATGTATTTATTCATATTTTTTATTAGAACAATGGCAAAACGTTCAAACACGAATGAGTCTCATGACACAAGTTGTAGTGAAGATGAGCTCCAGATAGACGTTTATACAGATATGTTAGAAAGACTAACTGTAGAAGAAAACGATAGCAGTAATAGTGATATCGTCCAAGCAACAAGGCGACAAAGAGACTGTATAGATAGCGATAGCGATGAAAGTGATACGGAAGAAAACACACCACAACATGACAACGTATCGTCAAGTGAAGAGTGGAAAGACGTCACTAAATCAGGTGTTCCTCCAGCCACGATAAATTTGGACTTACATGATGAAATAGCCGGACCACAACTACCAAATAATATAAAAGAACCCATAGAATATTTTACATTATATTTTACTGAAGAATTAGCAGACAGCATGATAAATGAAACGAACAATTATGCCAACAAAGAAATGACAAAGAAACAACTTTCACGGAAATCAACATGGCACAACGTGGCACGATATTACTAAAGAATTTTCAGCTTTCATCGTCGTTATCCTAAATATGGAATTGATTCAACTGTCAAATATTCAAGAATACTGGTCTACCGCTTCCAATAGTAGAATTCCTTTCTTTCCGGAAACATTCACTAGGGCCAGATTTATGCAAATATTTGGATACATTTGACGAAACCTACGCAAAGAAATGCGACGATAAGAACTCGTATCCAAAAGGTTAGCAATTATTTAGAATATATAGATGGGAAGTTTAGATAATACTTCATACCGTATAAAGCAGTCGCTATGGATAAATCTATTGTAAAATTCAAAGGCAGAATAGCATTTATCACCTATAGTCCAAAAGCAAGCCAACGAAATGGGGTATACGCATATATGCGCTAGCGGATTCAAAAACTGGATATTTATTTACAATACTTCCGTATTATGGCAGCATAACTTCCGATAACATTTTCAGGCTTGATCTTCCAGTAATCACCAGGGTTCCACAACATTTATATAAAAAGTTGTTAAACAGAATTTCTGATGCAAAAGGATACCACATTTACACTGACAGATACTATACCAGCATTCTATTAGCAGAAGAATTGCTAAAGATGAATTGTCATCTTACTGGCACCATACAAGTTAATCGAAAAGGCGTACCGACACAAATAAAAAAACCAAAATTTTCAAGAAAAACAATAGTTGCATACAGGAAGAATAGCACTACGCTTCTTGCGTGAAAAGTCAAAAGAATTATCACAATGCTCACTAATTATTACAACACACAACTACAATATACCCACAGAAAATTACGCGGTGGACATGTTATAACAGTCAATAAGCCTGAAATGGTGTTAGAATACACGGCAAATACGGGTGGTGTGGATCGTGCCGATCAATACGCTTCGACGTATTGTTTTCTCCGTAAGTCGCTAAATGGTGGAGAAAATTATTTTGTTGGGGCTTGAGAAATGTGTCATTAACTCATACATTATTTATCGTATCTCAAAACAAACAAATAATGAAACGCCAATGACGCACCACAACTTTGTCAAGGCACTCATTGACCAGTTGAGGTGGATAGGAAATAGGAAAGTGATTTTTGTGAATCGAGAACGCGTCCATTCACATTTCTACGGACAATACATTAGAGAATAAACTACATATTCCTGATGTGGGACAAAGAAAACGGAATTGCATTGTTTGTTCTGACAGGAGAACACCTGGTGGCAGGCAACAACTTATTATTGTTAAACAACTTATTATTGTCAAACGTGCACTAATCAGCCTGCAATGCATTTTGGAAAGTGTTTTAAAGTTTATTACACTGTACAAAATTATAAAAAATAAAATATTGATGATAACGTCACCAGAAAAAGACAATAGACAGACAAAGTTAAGCAGCCAATTCCAACACCAAAGACGTCTTTACATCCCAAAAATATTCTGCTAAGTGTGTGGTGGGATATGTATGGTGTCATTTATTATGAATTGTTAGAACCAAATAAAACCATTAATGCAGATGTATACAGTGAACAACTTTGCCGTTTAAATTCAGAATTGAAAAACGCCCGCGATTGGTAAATATGAAAAGTGTTGTTCCACCATGATAACGCTAGACCACGTACGGATCGAACAACGCTGCAAAAAATTGATGAACTGAATTGAGCTTTTGCCGCATTTGCATACTCCCAGGATATTGTCCCAAGTGATTTTCACTTATTTCGTGCCTTACAAAATTTTCGCCAAGGCAAAAAGTTCAATTCTAAACAGGATATACAAAATGAACTCAGAAGTTTTTTTGCTTCAAAACCAGAATCTTTTTACACTAATGGAATAAAAAAGCTATCAGAAAGATGGCGAGATATTGTAGATAGCGAAGGAAAATATATCATAGATTAAAATGTTAAATTGTGTTTTATTTACACCATTTAAAAATTTCGCCAAAATGCGCACGTACTTTTGGACTGACCTGATACATTTCTCTATTTATATAAGTCCAATATCATTATATGTTAGTTAGTTCCAAAACCATACTAAATAATACGAAGGTCTGTAAATGCACGTTTCTGCCACAAAGTAGCGCTGAGTAGCTGGCAGCCAATGTCCAGAATGGTTCGAAGTGCAAAGGGTTAAAACATATCAAGCAACAAATACTATGATTACAAAAATGAAGTAATAATTAGCACTATTCCTACCGACACTTCATGTATACCTATTCCTACCGCGGCCGGTCAAATGACCGGTCTTTCACTACTTATATTTTTCAATATTGAATGCAAACCAATAGCCAGTTTACCAGTATAAAAATATATTTTCTTTTATTCAAGAGTACATAATCTACATTTTATTCTTTTTCATCGCATTTTTTACAAATGGGCTTCTCAACTGTACATTTTTCGCATACGTACTTTTTACATTTTAGACAGATTTTGTTCGTCTTATTATCTTTACAATACCTTATCTGACATGTCTTCCGTTCACGGGAACCTGTACTTGTACTTGCGATGGGTATTTGTTGATTTTCTTTGCCGGGATCTTGTTAGTTTTCGATGGCAGATTCTTCTGCCAATCTGAATAGAAATTCCTGTCTTGTAATTTCTCTTCCGTAGTTTCTTTATATAACACCCATGCATTTATCCCGGCTAAATCCAAGATATTAAGAAACACTTGCTAAGTCCATCTCCTAGATTTAATTTTTACCGAATAATTTCTGGCCATTTGGTCTGTCACATCTACGCCAAATTTGGTGCTATTATACAATTGAATTGTCTCCGGTGTTCGGGTGTCATTTTCTTCAACTTGTACGGGGTTGTGCATTGAACTGAGAATTAGAACTTTCTTTCTTGGTTTGGCTTTGTAAATTGTCAACATACAATTATTTGAGCGATAGAGTTTAATTCAAAAAAGTGTCATGTCGTCGTTTTTCAGTTTTGCCAGTATTGGTAGCTCTTTTCTACTTGCTCTAATTGTCCCAACAATCGTAGTTTTTTTTCCTAAAAGTTTTGTTGCTAAAGGTAGGCTTGTAAAAAAGTTGTCCGTGGTTATATTTCTTCCACATCCTACATACGATTCTGCTAATTTCATAGTGACAAACTCTCCAAGAGGAACTGAGGGTTCTCTACTTTCATCTTTTCCCAAATATGGAAAGCCGTTTATTATATATTTGCTACGTACATCGGATGCTAACCAAAATTTTATACCAAATTTGTCCGGTTTATTGGGCATGTATTGAGTGCATCTACATTTTGCTTTTGTTGGAAACAATTGTTCGTCAATAGTAATATATGGTCCTGGTTTATAACAATTTTGACTGTTGTCAATAAATTTGTACCAAACTTCGGAAATCATAGCGAATTTATCGGTTTGTGACCATTGGCTTCGTTGATATCTGTCGTCAAATCGAATAAATCTTATAATCTCCGTAAAGTCATGTCTACTCATAGTATTTGAAAAAAAAGTCGAGCGAGAACTGTAAACACTTGGAAGTGCTGTAGACCATTTTCTGAAAGGCACTTCTTGGATAAAATCGTGCCACAATTACATTACCTTTCGTTTGTAACGACTTTATAGTTTTGGTATTGAGTCTTAGAGAGAAACTATTACAAAAATGTATAAATCGTATTACCGGTCAAATGACCGGTCGTGGTAGGTAAGACAGACTACAAATTTTTCTCAGAAAATAAACAATAAAAAAACAAGTGAATATTGAAAAATGTATCACACATATATATGAGGAAAAGTCGTAAAGTTTAAAGGCGGTTCACTTACGTTGAATGTAGGAAATTCCAATTGAAAATATAAAAACGGTCATTTGACCGGTCCTGGTAGGAATAGTGTTAGAAGAAAAAAAAGAAGCACACAAACCACAAAACAAATAGACAGAGAAAAAGAAACTAAATTAATCGATCAAGCATAGAAAAGCACAATAACAGAACGACAACAGGGAAAAATACAATCACAATACGAATCAACAAACACAACAAACATAGAAGAAAAATTAAAACTACATTGGATATGAAAACACAGTCAATGTATACACAAGTATATATACAAACCACCAAATAATTCACATATCAAAACAATAGTAGCACACGTTCAGAATTTATTTTGAGGATGGTACGGAAAGGAACTAATATAAAACATATTATGAGAACATGCAATATAACACGAACATTTCTCAACACAGACGAACTAGATTAGATTCGATAGGTTTAAACGGCTCACACCTTGAAAAACGGATGAAAAAAAAACTATAATAATAATAATAATAAATCTGTATGGAGGTGAATAAGAATACCTCCATAGTAATCCCCGTTTGTCGTAAAAAAACAGCAAAAAAGGAAATCATTAATTGGTTACATGTAATAACCTCTTAACGTGTAAAACAGATTCTTAAAGAAAATATGGACAAACATTCGAGTTTTATAAACAAATATCCAGAATTTAATTTCATAAAATAGCAACATCTAACCGATCAAATACCCGTTATAATGAAAAATATAAAAATAACACAACTAGAGCTGGAAAAAATAGATTACAACAAGCTATATTCTAAGAAAACATACTTATTCAGAAAGAAACAAAAATACTTGGAAGTAAACTGTATTCACATTCGAACACCTTGAACAAGAAAACTTGAAGAAGAAAGAATAAAAGTAAAATCTAACGAAGAATAAAACCTATAAAAACACAAAAAATACAAAAAGATTTGATTAAACCTACATAGAATCCAAACATACAAAGATTTACAATCATACATACAGAAAATACAAAAAAATCAACCAACAACAACAATCAAGCAAATAGATACAATCATTCGAAACAATATAAACGACTGTACAACAATGGAAGTATTACAACTTCTAATGTGCACACAAGATATAATTGCAAAATTACATAGAAATAGAGAAAACAAGAAAGTCCAAAATAAAACAAGTACAATACACCAGCTTGGGACAAATATAAGCGAAAAATAAAAACACTAAGAAAATAAATTGGACAACTATCTCAATACATTGGGACAGTAATTCCAACCAGGGATTCAGTCAAATATTTGTGTATACAAGTACTTTGGGTACTTGATAAAAGACTGACGTGAAAACATCATATTCAATCCAAAACAACCTATCTGAAGAAAAGAGTAAGAAAGCTATATTGGCTCATTGGCAGATCATCCAAGTTAAGTCTGGAGAGTAAGCTCATAATATACAAAGCCATTCTAAAACCCATTTGGACCTATGGAATTCAACTATGGGAAACCGCTAGTAACTCAAACATAGAAATTCTACAAAAATTTTAATCAAAAACCCTGCGGAACATTTGCATTGCCCCTTGGTATGTAACAAACGAAAGGATACATTTAGATTTAAGAATTCCTACAGTCAAGGAAGAAATTGTTAACTTCAGTGAACGCTACAATATTTGTCTAGCTAAACATCCGAATCCTCTAGCAAATAAATTGCTAGAAATCTCAGAACTAGTACTTAGGCTAAAAAGGTTCTACACTTCTAATCTAGGAAGAAGATTTAGTTAATTTTTTTTTTTTTAATTAGATTAATTTATCATTGTAATGTCGTCTTGAACTTACAACTCATGTCAATATATCACGTCAGCAAAAATACTTATAATTCTCTGCGAGAATTGATTGTATATTCCTCTATTAATAAAAAAAAAAACTATCTCAATACCAACAAAACAAACTGTCAGAGAAGAAAAGAAAATTTCGAGAAATGACAACTAAAAAAATAGCAGAGCAACTAGACACTAAAACATAAAGATTACAAACAAAAGCAAAAAAGCTTAGAAGATACAAGATAAGTGAAAAAAGAAGAAAACAGAATTAAATATTCAACATGAATCAAAAGAAGTTTTACAAACATTGAAAAACACATAACAAACAGTTAATGGCGTACAAAATAGGACAGAAATTAATAACACATCGAACAAAAAAAAAATCAAAGCATTCAGGAGTGAAACCTGGTCCACACCCGCAAAATGTATGTTACTACAACTGAGTATCTATACTTGTAACAACTGTATTGCAAAAATAGGACATCAAAAACTAAGAAAATACACTATTAATATAATCCCCCGATATTAATTCAACATAAAATTTATAGCAACCGTTGAATGTAAAAATAAAAAAAAGAGAAATATCTATACTAAGAAAATTAATTATTGAAGTTAAAGAAATGCATACCAAATGTTAATTATAATATACAATTACGAAATTAATAAATAATCATAAACTTTTTACTATAATTGTAAGTGTATAAATACTTTTTTGGCATACAATTTCTAGTATTCATTATATTATTTTTTTCGTTAAAGGAACTTTATAATCTAGTAGAAAATGATAGTGAAATGACAGCTTTATATCTTAACTATTTCAACATAACATGAATTTATATGCAACATAACATGTTATTAACAACACTGAGTTTATATGCCATATAAACTCAGAATAAATTCCAATTCCGAGGTTTACACCAAAGACAACGCTGGATGTAATATAATAGTCGTAAATTATTGGAACAAAGACCTCAAACAAAATGCAAACTATTGCAAAATTGTTGATGGAACTTGGAAAATTGTTAGAACTCAACCAAGATTTCGAGTTATCTTCAAAGACTAATCGACGAAAACAGCTATCTTGAACAAATGCAAACATTTTTAGAAATTTGTGGATAATCATGGATCTCGTTCGGAGAAACTCAAGAAAATTCCTGATTACGTTATTGACAAAATACAATTACAAAATTATAAATGATTATCAGTATGTTAAATATCTATATATTAGTATAAAAAAATAAGAGCCTGGTTTGCTAGAATACCTTCTTTCTCTTGATCTTGTAGTCGACTCTGATAGCTAACAAACAATCACACATTTGTGTTTCTACATCCATGATGCCATAATCTGTTAAAGTGCTTATTTATAATACTGGCACATTTTTATCCACTTCTAATAGCTTCAAGACTTCGCGTTTTTCAAGAGAAAGTTGTTGCAAACGTGTAACATTTAACTTGTTTATTACAATTAACAATGGCTTATTGGTGAACAAAGATTTGATATATTCAAATAATTTAACCTGAAGAGATAAAAGAACAAAATATTAGTATCGCAAAAAGTAAAGCAGGATATTTCTTGAGAACATTTGGAATTATTCACTTGTTCTTCTAATATATGTCCACATTATTCAGATATGTCATAAAAATAAAGTACAGCTGCATGCAAATGACCAAGAGCAGTAATTACTTGCATTTCTATCATATTTCTCTGTTTTAACGGATGATCCAATATACCAGGAAGGTTTATTACTTACCAATCTGTATATTCCACATACAATGATTTCGTCATAAATGCATACGGTTGAACATCTACATTGTTACATGTAATCTACATTGAAGAACAATTCAAAATCAGTTAGATAATTATTATAATAATAATAATTTTTGTCTAAGAACAAAAATCAATTCACTTTATTGATAAAATTACTTTTATCAACGTTTGGAAATCTAGCTAAATATTGACGAATTTGTTCAAGATATATCAAATTGGAAGCTTGTTTTTTCACAATGATGGCCATATGACCTAAGGCCATTTTCTTTAATTGTTTGCATCAATATAAAGAATCACAATACTTTGATAAACGAACATAATATTTAGCAACATTGTTAACAATAATATGTATATTAACGCACACGTGTGCACCCTCACCTTCATTTTTTTTTCGTAATCATCATTAAAGTCATATACATACGACTCGAGCGATATTGGCTGAATAACTGTAAATTATCGAAAATCTAAATAGCGAATATAATCTCAATTGTTTTTATCTATAACGAATTATAATATTCAATGCAATAAGTAATTCTCCATCTACAAAAAGAGGAGAGGGGATTAATTCCAGTCTGATCAAAATTGATTAGTGAAAATCGAGCGCTATCTAAAACAGGTGATTTTAATTTATAATAGATCTTCGCGCGAACAAACTTTACGCAATTATCTATATCAAAATAAGCACGAATCTTTAAATCCACAAAAGCGATACTAAAATAATAAAGCGATACTGTTTACGGTTCCTTCATTTTTATTATTACCTTTTTGTTTACCTCTTGTATTCATGCCACATTCGAAAAATATATGACCAACTAATATTCATTATACTGTTACAGTTTCGTTTGACTAGATTTTCTTTTGATCCTATATAGAATATTGCAAATAGCGATTAAATAGTATTCTGTGAAAATCTCTTGAACAAATATTATTTTATTGTAATACTTGCCTCTTTCGTCATGAAAGAAAATCAATGAAACTTCTTAGTCGTTCTAGGTCTTTTGCCGAAGAAATTATGCTAAGCGTTGGATGAATCGGAAATAGTGAGTTAAGAATATCAACAAGGATCGTAACCAGCAATATTTTAACACTAGAACTGCCGACCGGTCAAAATGACCAATTATATTAATTGTTCACAAGATTTTGTCTTGAAGTTTTATTTAATATTTTATAATAATGTCATGACTTTTACTAAATTCATGCATTTAACATATATTATAAATTATTTTGATCGTTTTGATATACCTATATATACCGACCGGTCATTTTGACCGGTATTTTTAATGTTTCTGTGTGATACTTTTTTATGTTTTGTGATACTTTTTTATTTTTTTATTGGTAACTGTCGTATACAGTTGAAATACCTACACTCAGTACAGTATTCAGTCATTTTTTTATTGGCAGTTGTATACGGTTGAAATACTTTCAATATTGTGGACAATTGTGCTGAATATATTTCTTTCAATTTATAGTTATCGTAGCTTGAAATGTAAGTAAATTGTGAATATTTTTATTATAATAAGGAAAAATATATTTAGAATATTTTTATCCAGAAACTTTACCCTAAAAATGCCAAGACGTCCGAAAATACCTAAAATTTTAGAGAACATAACAAATATAAGAGAAGACTTTTCCGATATCGACGAAGGTGATTTTGACACTGAGATTGGACCAGCAGATATTTCAAAGGATCAATCAGAAGAAGAAGTGTGTGTTTCCTTAGACAGCAATAGTGAAGAAGAAAACATCCTGAATGAACATAAATCAAGAAGACTTTTGAGATTGTCGTCATCTTCGGATGAGAATGACCGTCAACAAACTGAAATTGCTCCTGATGGAACTATCTGGACAAAAATAAAAGCTGGATCCACTCCAGGAAGGAGATCAATAAATAGCATTTTCAAAGCAGTAATTGGATCCACAGCATATGCAAAACGAAGCATAATGAAGGCCATTGAAAGTAGTGCTTTTTTTTTGATAATTAATCGACGAATGATGGATTATATTAGAACATGCACAAAACTAGAAGCTTTTAAAGTTCTTGGTGAAAAATGGGATCTATCTCAAGAAAAGTTTTACGCTTTTCTTGCAATTTTATATGCACGTGGTGCTTATGAAGCTAAGAATTTGAAATTATCTTATTTATGGTCTAAAAAGTGGGGACCAGTGTTTTTTTCGAAAACTATGAGTAGAAAGGAGTTTACGGATATTTAAAAACTTATTCGTTTCGATAAAAGAAATGAACGGAGTGTACGATTGCAAACGGATAAATTTGCATTGATTTCAAATGTTTGGTATTCATTCATTGCAAATAGCCAGAATTGTTATTACGTACCAGGACAAAATATTACAATCGACGAACAACTATTCCCAAGCAAAGCGAGATGCTGATTCACGCAGTATATGCCGAACAAACCCGATAAGTTCGGAATAAAATTTTGGTTGGCTGATCTCCAAAGTAAATTTATAATAAATGGATTCCCATATTTGAGAAAGAACGAAACAAGAAAGTCATCAATTTTTTTTTTCAATTAGCAGAAGAACTTAGCACAGAGTATAAAGATCTATCTGAATTGGAAAATTTGAATGACCTCTTGAAGAGCTCCGAGAGTTCTAATATACAAAAAACTTGCCAAATAGGTTTTTGTAATGAAAATAAAACTATGAATATATGTGCTGGCTGTAAGAAACATGTTTGTGATAAATTTACATTGAAAAAAATTTCTTTATGCAAAAATTGTGGTGATCCAAATAATAACTAAAGCTAAATAAAAAACAAATAATAGTACTACCTTTTATGTAAATAGATATATACCATATAATTGCAATATTAGAATAAAATATATTTTATTTTCTTTAAAACTTTTCTTTGAATTTTTACATTTTGACAACTAAATATCAAACCGGTTAAAATGACCGGTTTGGTAGAAATAGGTATATATAACAACTGTTGGTAGTTCTAGTGTTAATATTCTTTTTCAATTTTTGTTAATAGCACTGTTTATATTACTTTCACAGAATACTTTAAAGGTGTACTGTACATTATATTGTAGAATAGATTCTGTGTACAAAAGAAATTAAATTTAAATTATAGAATGCTAACTCGAACGCTTTAGTTTTTATGCACAACAAACAAAATAAGGAAAATTTATATTATTTCTTTTGTAAGCTTCAAGGATCGACTGTTTGTTGTTCTTTTTATTATAAGAAATTATGCATAGACGCGTTCGTGAGTGTGTGTGTGTGTGGATGAGTGTGTGCATGCATGGCTGGTAATAGACAAACAAACGGTCCAATGTAGTTCTTCCAATGTGATCAGATTTCTATCGAATGTTACAGAAATTTGGATCGGAGTAGGAACAATTAATAACGCGAATGGAAGAAAAAAGACGCGAGTATCGAGAGGAAAGTACGGGGAGTTGATTGTAAGAAGCGAAGAAATTAAGATATACTTAAAACACACACGACTCGATATTATGATTGAAGACTCTCAAGTTTAAGATTAAGTTTTCGATTACATTTTTTAGTTGATCAAAATGTTTGTCATGATTAGAGAGAGTTATATATAACTGCAATTATCATCGGCTTTCTATCACTTTTGCATGTAGAATTGGAGAGTCAACATCTTCAGTCATTAAGTACAGTTGTATCGCATTAACCTCTTGTCCTATAATATCGCGTGAGATTCGTGATATACTTTGCGTCTCAAATATAAGAAGCATAAGTCAAAAATATTATGTATCATTTCCTAATTCTCTACTATTCTTTCTTAAATAGAAAAAACAAAAGCATTGACGTAATCTCTTCTAAAAGGAAAATTAATACTAATAAAAGTAAGGAGTGTGCATCTACAAATCTCAAAACATTTATTTTTCTGTTAATGTTATGATTTGTTTGATTATTTTATAACATTTAAATATATGTACAAAAATATATTTATTCAAATTAATAAAATATTATGGTTTTTATAATATTGAATGTGGTACCATTAACATCGACGTGATCGACTCACGCTCCAGTGCGCATAGTCAAAATGCTGCAGACGCCAACGCGTAAGCAACATTGTCACAGATTGTACTTCGTCGTATCATCATTTGAATTATAATACACGCGGTTAAACAAAGAAATGAAAAGAAATCAAGCAGATTTTCTTAAAGATTGGAATATTCCGAATTTCGTTGAATCGTTCGATAGATAATATGTAAACATTCAAAACGGCAAATGCTTGAAGCGTCTACTTCAACTATAAACAAAATTTCAGCGTTGTCCTAATGGCTGGTTGTATCTTCAATTATAAATTCATTTTTATCGATGTTGGTGCTAATGATAGTATTAACGATGGGAGCAAATTTTCTTCATTTAAAATAAATAAAGTAGTTAAATAAGAGTAATTAAACATTCTACAAGAGGAGATACAACTTGCCGATAATAATCAATCAACGCCATAATTCTTCATCGCTGATCAATTTTTTCTAAGTATTACTAAGTATTACTAAGAAATTGTCCGTAGAATAAACTTCTCAGCGAAACAGTGTTACCGAAAGAGCGAATCGTAGTCTAGTAGAGGAGACAAGATATATACTACAAAATATCATACTAATAATAAATATCAGTTTGAGTTGAGGTAAGGAATACCAACAGGAATACCAATATATTCGAAATCATTGTCCGACATGAGCTCTGGATAATAAAGTACGTTCCCCTACAGAATGTAGACTGACGAGCTCTATACATATAGGACTTATTTTAAGTGCTTAATCTCGAAAATAAGCTTCATATGTACTCATATTGAAATATATATAAAGATTCTGCCTTCGCTGTTTTGAGTGATTAATAACCTTTATGCAATATGTAATAACAAAAAAGTTGAAGTGAAAAGAACAGAAAAGAATAGAATTTGTTCAAGCTCATTAAGTTTAGAAGTTGTTATCAAAAAATATTTCAAATTTAAAGATAACATTGTTAAAATGTTAAATGAATTAGTTTTGCAAAATGAAAGATAAATAGATAAATAGATAAATAGTAATAAATATAAATAATAGAAACCTATTTGCATTGGACAATATCCACCGATCTGGAGATGCTCACTCCTGAACACTTATTTGCCATTCTCTGACCGTTGGATCGGACTCGAAACTCACGCTATCTCTTAATCACTTGTCTTGCTGTCGAATGTATGTCAATCTTCTTGAGCATTGCATCCATCATGATGATGTTACCATCGTCACGTGCATACATCTGCTGAAACTATCTGGTGTCTATTCTACAAGCTGTAGCTTCCCCGTCTCAGTTATCATCACCTGGATTTAGTGAAATCGCAATTTCATGTTGAGGAGGATGTGCAAACTTTTTTCAGTAAGCGATTATGCAAGATTCTCAGTTGTTTTTCTGCATATTGGCGAGCATTATCATCGATTTCCTTGCTAATCGCGTTTTGTTTTCTCTGTGCTTTATCTTTGATCGTCAATAAGTGAATTTTAATCAGTAATTTGCGTAATCGTTTATGTACCACGTGAGATATCATCCGAACATCAATACAATATTCGTGCTAACTATATTGCCGCAAATTTGACTCGGCCGATTTGGAATTTCCAAGCGACCAGTATACTATCTGTTGGATTCGTTCTTTTCATGACATTCGGCACTATGTTATCAATATCAAGTTCGCTCGACGCACGCGCCACTATCGGATATTATCAACGAGATCAAGATCAAGATATTATTTCATCGTTTGTACATTTAGTGAACTAATTTATATCTTCTAATTGTTTTCCTTCTTTCGTCTGAGTGAATTAAAAGATTGCATAAGCGAATTAATAATCGCTCAGAAGGTGACTTAGTATTGCCGTGACAAATTATCTCCAGCAAAACGGCAATTCGATCTGATAGTCGAATGCCATCGTGCTTGGTCATGATGAAAACAAGTACATTTGTACTAAGATTCCCAATTTCTCAGATATGTATACTACCGATAGATACATACATCTTATCAGCTTAGAAATTTGACACGTTCATTGCAGCATATAAACCCCATAACGAATCTTTTTCCTATATGCGACCTATTTTTTGTTGAATTTTCTCTCCATACAAAGCTGATATTTCCATCACTTTTCTACATTTCTTAACAAAATGAACACTAATTAAGTCTTGGCAGAGTAAAGAAACATAATATGATGTTCCCATAGCACTAGAAATGGAAAAAAATTCCCTGTTATCAATTATGCTGAGGCATCGTAAGATTTATTTGCCATGGAAGCCGCTGAGAGAACTTGGAAAACACAAGTTCCCTTACAGGATATGTCTGACAATTCAACCTCTGATTTAAATTAAGTATTAACCCTTTGCGGACGAGTGTCGGCAAATAGTCGCCCAATTCTCGCGCTGTGGCTGGCGTTCTTTTGTCGTCCTAAACGATAAGATACGCATGTGTATACTAGTCTAAGAAGACAAGTAGCCTCTCAATGAAATTTGAAGCTTTGTAGTGATGAAGTCTTATATTCCATATAATGTAAACTTACGATGCGAGCCAGATGTGATTATAAACTATAATAAATGTATGGGCGGGGTTGATAAAGCAAACCAGTACAAAGACACGTATTGTTTCATATGAAAGTCTCAAAAATGGTGGCAAAAATTATTTTTTTAAAACATATAGAATTCGTGCGTCTCTTGGTAGATCAATTGATTGAAGATTTTCGAGACTCTAATCCCAAATCTCCTTCGACATCTGGAACAGCAAAAAGACTCAACGGCTTTCTACATATAATTCAGCGGGACGAGACAGGAAGAAGTAAAGACTGCATCGTATGTTCCAATTGTAAAGTAAAACGTGGAAGGAGAGAATCCAGATACTATTGTGCTACTTGTTCGGCTAAGCCGGCCTTGCACATAGGTGATTGCTTCGAACTATACCATACAAAGCTCGAATATAAAACGCCTCATATGTAAACAGAACTAAATTTATATGTTTATAAATTTGTTGGATTTTATGAAAAAGTTATTTAAAAAAAGCTTTAGTTTTTATAACACAAACGTGCGACGTGGATAATTTCTTTACTGCGCGCTCCAATACCTGTCGTCCACAGCGACGCTCGTCCGTCGAGCGGCTCCGTCCGCAAAGGGTTAAGATCTGATTCAAAAGATTCACTGTTTAGTGAAGATTTCCAGGCGTATGATTCCTCCGAAGAAATAATCAAATGTAATGAAAGTGATGAGTACATTTGTGACGATGAATTAGTTACAAATATATTTGTACGCAGCAATGTATCTGACAGGTGGAAAAATATTAGTGTGACAAATCAATTACTTTCTCCAATTTCTGATTCAAAAGAAAGATACATTATTCCAGAATATATTATATCTATAGTAAACTTTTAGATTTTTTCAAATTATTTATCTCTTATGAATCATGAGTCACGATATTACGGATATTATGGTAAATGAAAACAGGAATTATGTTTTTTAAATGATTGAAGCATGTGATTTGAAAAGATCCGTAAAATTGAAAAATTGGACATCTATAACAATGAAAGAAATGAATTCATTGTTGACTACTATCATATCGATGGGATTAATAGAAATTTCAACAATAAATATCTATTGATTGTGTTTTTCGATTTCAATTAATTAAATAGACTATATGCAAAACAGTCATAAAATTAGTGTTTGTTCGTAAAAAATTCAGTTTATCTTTTCCTTAATTATAAAACTTATTTAAAAATAAAACAAACAATAGATATTTATGAATTGAATATATTGTCCGTTTCTTAATTAATAAATTATCGCGTATTACAGTCAGTGATCTTGTTGATTAAGAACTATTTCTATAGAAGAATAATAGTAAGTAAATGTTGTAATTAAAAAGTCCTTTGTTCTATAATAAATATATATATATATATATATATATATATATATATATTTATATATATAAAAAATCATGCCAAGAGATAAATTTTTACTTCCGTTGAACTGTTTACATTTCACCGATAATATGATTGATTACGGCAAAGATGTATGTAAAAAAATGAAAGTGTAATTCCTTGAAAAAGACATTTGCTATTCAAACAATACAATAAAATATAATTTGTGGGACATTAAGAGCTAATAGAAAAGGATTACCAGAATCAATTAGGAAAAAGATATTGAAAGAAAAGAGTGGATCCATTCATTAGCTAAAAGCGATGGTACAAGTAACAAAAAAAGAAAGTGTAAAGGATTTTATCAAGAATTAAAAAAAGTATAAGCAGTCGACAAATAGATAAAAAATGCAAGAGTCGCAACCTTCTGCGAAAAATCAGTGGAAAATTAGCGTACTACAAACAAAGCTTTAAAAAAAAGATCAATCTCTAATTCATTGTTCTAATCACATAAAAAAAAAAACGAAATACTTTGTATTCTTATTTAAGATCACTTCATATTATATTTATTAGGGTTTATTTTTTACTTTTTTTTAATTATTTTGTAAATCATTTGTTATTTATTATAGGATTGAAATAAATATCATATACTTCATTATATTGTAATATACTTCATTAAAACTCAGAATAGATGTACGATATATACGGTAATACTGTACAGCTAAATAAGGAAGTACAATACGATCATTCAGTAAAAATTATTATGAAACATTGTTACCTTGTGCTGCCAAATAGAAAAGTTCAATACAACCTATTATTAATATGATAATGCCTATTTATCCTGTACAGATAAATAGAAATCCTCAAAAAAGCTGCCGCAATGAATGTGTTAAGTCTAAAAAAATAATTCCATAGAATGCACCCGATCTCAATTGACGAGAATAAACTAATAACTAGGAATATTTTTTATTCGTTATTATCTGATTAATTTGATATTTAAAATAATGAAGTGTATTTCATGTAAATTTTTTTTAAAGCAATGACTCTATTGAAATTCTTCTTTCATCAACAAAATTGATTGAATATTTAGTTAATATTTCATGCAAAGATAATTAAGAAACCTCGAATGACTTCATACAAATGGCTATTGTAATAAAAGAACTAGATCATAATCCGTCACTTAATTTCCGAAATCTATTCGTCGCATTTGTGTTTTTGCTTGTTTGGTATTTCGATATAGATCGCAATTAAATAGTTTAAGTATAAAATAATAACGTATAAGTAACGTATACTATATAACTACTTTTTTAGATAATATCAAGTGAATTAATGTTTGATTTCACGACTAATATCGTAAGAAAACACAAAAAAGTGATGTCAATTAATTGCATTATTTAAGTAAACAACTCGAACTAATGAAACAAGAAAATGCTATCCTTAACTAATAATAAAAATAATAATAATAATATTAATAATAATAATAATAATAATAATAATAATAATAATAATAATAATAATAAAACCAGTAAAAAACAATTAAAAATGTACCGCTTGAATAAATCCAACAAAAAAGGAATTACTAAAAGTCATGCTTTTCAATAATTTATTGAAGAAGTTACTAAATTCATACTAATTTCAGATCATTCATCTTCGACATGATAAGCACTGAAAAAACTTAAATTTGTTCACTCACTAGTTAAGAAGTTCTGCGATGGCTCCAAAACACTCGTCCACATTGTATATCGAAATTAAAGTAGATTGATTCGCAACACATCAATAATAAAGTAGATTTATGTTAGGTAGATTGAAAATAAAATAGGTGGAAGTTGTAATAGATTAATTGAGATTCCAATGATGATCTGGAAAAGGATAAAAAAAATTTTTATTAAATTTATTATAATAAAATAGATTGTAAAATTACATCAAGTATAAACGTATATTTATTTACTATTATTCTTATATAGAAATGGTTCTTAATCAAGAAGATCGGTGCACTAAATCTAATATGCGATAATTTATTAACCGTTTACGTACCACCAGCCACTTTCGCGCTCTTCAGATTTTGTGTCGAAAAAAGCCAGGGCATTTGGCCGAAAGAGACAACTGACAGGCCACCCGAAATTTGTCGAAACTCGCTCAGCCTTTCAGACGCATGTACGTCGCATCGCTATCAGTAATTCAATTTGTATTTTGTTGTTACGGTTAGTAGCAATGATGATCGCACTTTTATAACACTACGTCCAATCCTTTTACCAATTGCAAAAAGAATGTTGGTATAGAAGAAACAAACACGAGAAGCGCGGCCCCGTTGTTTACCGCATTGAACATAGCAAGCGCTATCGCGCTCTTCGGCTTTTTTCGATCATGTTTTGTCAAAACTCTCTGGTTAATTAAACGGTTAATTAAAAGACGGAAAATAAATTCAATTCACAAATATCTGTTTGTTTTATATTTTAGAATAGTTTATATAACTGTATGAAAGATAAATAAAACTTTTTATGAACAAATACTGACTTTATGAATGTTTCGCGCAATATAGCATATTCCTAAAAGTTAATTAAAATTGCGAAACATAACCAAATGAAAATTAATATAAAAACAGTCTATTTTACGATTCTTTTTTGTTTTAGCGAAATAAAGATCGATTCATTTATGGCTGTACGAATGATTACAGAATGATCATTTTGAAATAAAATGAAAACAATATTAATATTCTTATTATAGTAAGGAAAAATCGTTAAAAGTATGTAAACAAAAAGAAATTGATTGAGTTTTTACTAAAATTACAATGGAAAACATTATAAAATAAAAAGGATTAATAAACAATATCAATTATTACCTATAATAGAACAATTTAAGAACGATTATTCTCCGTTGCAATCTGCACGATCGACACCATCAAACAATTCTTTTCTTAAGTTTACTGACCACATCTTACTAACGGTATCTTATTGAAAACAAAAGCCATGCTGTTTACAAGACACGGTGGTGTTAAACAGTGAAGGTTGACTTCTCATAATTTAACGAAACAAATAAGTAGAAGGACCCACGTGCAGCTTAGGATCCGCCAATGACTTCAACCTGAGCTACAAAATATTAATAATGTTTATAACGTGAATTATTTTCTAATAATAAAAGTACATGGCACAATTAATAATTATAGTTTTACTAATAATTATAATAATTATTAATTATCATAATAAAATAGAATTACATTTCCATGAGAATAATTAAGGTTATTCACTACCTTTTGTTTAAAATGTGTGTAACTTCAACGACAGGTATGAACAAAATATGAACTATGAATACAAACCATGAACGCTATTCCTACCATGCCATCTATCGTATCGCTAATAACCTTGTTTGGTCATTCCCCTCTTACACGACATAATTGGTGTGAGTGAAAGTAAATAGGTTAGTAGACTGTGAACTCACACTGTTCAGTCTCTCATATGTATATCTTTCTTTGATGGAGCGTGCATCTCCCAGTGATCCATGCTAGATATGACACCGATACTCATTTGTTTCACGATAAATGCATACAAAATAATAAATATAATTAACACATAAGAAATAGTATATAAATCTGCGACAAAAAATAAGAATTTGTCGAATATTTTCTTACAAATAATTAATGAAAACTTATATATTATATTATTTTAATACAAATTAGAACATGAGTTCATTTCCATACTACCTATGAAATAGAACTATTAGCGTTTCTTTTTACGTGGTTTCCCTTATAGGACTAGTCCACTCCATACTACTTCTACTATTACTACTACTACTATTATTATTACTACTACCACTATTACAACTACTGATAATAATAATAACATAATATAATATAATAATAATAATAATAATAATGTACTTAAATATTATTTATATACATCTAGATATTATTTAATACATTTTATATTATAATAATAAAAACAATTAACTTCGACTAATCGTGAGAAAGAAACAGTGTGGAAACAAATGCATAACGATCATAAAGTAGTATTGGGTTGGCAACTAAGTGATTGCGGATTTTGTCCATAGATGGACTTTACACTTTCTTTTGTTTAATCCGCAATCACTTAATTGCCAACCCAATAAAACAAGGAGGAACGTTAGCAGACGAAAACAAAAGAAACGTTTCAAAATTTTATTCATATGTCGTTAGTGTTAGATTTATCTACCGATAAATCTCATATGTCGAAATTATCAAAGACATGATTTGTTGAGAGTTCGCACGTCAAGCACCACACACAATGATATATTTTAACTTCACTTCTTATTATAAATTACAGCCATCATATGCCATCATATGTATATAATATAAGTATCTTCTATTTCTTTTCATTACTGCTCTTATTACTATATTATTATATTATATATTATTATTATAATAACAGTAGTACTAATAGTAATAATGTAAAGTGAACTCCTACAGAGGAAATAATAAGAAATACCACTGGAAGAAAAATCTCATAGATAATGTAGAAAGGAACTCGTGTTTTGATCTTTATTAAAAATAATATATAATATATATGTTCACTAATTATTAATTTTGAAAAAATAATCGACAAATGTATATACTTCATAATTATTTGTCATTGAACAAAATTATACTGCCGCTATGTCCTATCTAGCATAGATCACCGCGCAATTCACGTCAGTCCACTGGAGGAAACAAATATAAGTAATTAAATAATAAGACTTTATCAAATTATTAAATAAGTAAGAAAGAGTAAATTCATTATTTTCAGTAAAAAAATTAGATACAGTAAAAAAACACCGAAAAATTATTTAGCCTCGAAGAATCTACAATTTTTGAATTACGAATTCAAACACTTGCCAATGAGCTACACATTGTTTGTAGAGTCTTTATCTTATTATTTAATAAAATCTAAAAGAAACTATAAATTTTTCCAAATGTTAACAATAATATAGAAATTCAGATCCCTTGACATAAACGATTGGATATGTATTTTCTTATTTTTGCCATAGAACCATCTGTCTAAAGTTTACTAATAAAATGATCGAGTGAGTTATCGTAGCTTCTCCGTACGAGTATCGTAAAACCCATTTCTTTGCGTTTAAAAATGTTTCAAAAATCTGAGTATCAGCTATTTATGCAATAACCAAGTAAGCAATCGCTACTTCACGAACATAAATATGCACCATTCAAGCGTGATATGAAAATCAGTCGTGGGGATATAAGCTTCATCTCTTTTGCAAATTTCAAGGGACGCTACAGTATTAAACTTTTTCTTCGCGAAAAATATCGAAAATAGTATTGACGCTATCAATTAAAGCTGAAGTAATTCTCGACCAATTTTAATGAATAAATTTTAAAGACCAAAATGTAATCTCTGGCGCCTTTAATTAAAGCGCTGTTCCGGCGGTGTTTTGAAAAAGCTTTTTATTTTTGCATAAACTATTTTCGTAAAAATACCATTTTTTAATACAATTTTTTTTTCAAAGAAAATAAAGCTTTTTCAAAACTTCACTAGAATAGCGCCGTAGACTAAATTTTTGTTTTTAAAATGAGATCTCGTTCATTAAAATTGGTCAAGAATTACGCCTGTTTTCATTGATGACATAAACCATTAAAAAGGGATAGTGAATTTTATTAACAAGAATTTACTTACCTTTATATGTAATAATACAGCCGAATGTATCGTGAACAAGGAACGTATTAAGTTCAGTTTAAAAAGAGTCTTCATCGCCATCTATCTCTCGTTCATCTATGGAAACAAATTTTTTTTCAATCAAAATAAAATAATTTCCACTGTACCTTAAAGTATATTCTTATACTAGAATTTACTTGAAATTTTTAAACAAATACCCAACTTGTTTTCAGATACATATGAAAAGAAGTAAAAAGTAAAACATGCTCTTCACTGTATTGTATTGAACTTCGTAAAATATTACGTATTATTACTTGTAAAATAAATTTTATCTCTATAAAATACGATTACGTATATGTGGAGTATTGCTTTTTAGAAGAAATAATTGAAACAGTTTATCTTACAAAATAATTTTAAATGGTAATATAATTAGGCTATTAACGAATCGTTTTACATAAGCTTTTACGGAATGTCCTTTCTTTGTCTTTCAAATCCTATCAGTTTCTTCGAATTCATTCCAACACATTCACTCATATTTCATTCATTCGAGTTCTTGTTTACACGTCTGTACCATAAGCTTGACGATTACTTATCGTTGTGAAACAAAGTGATCCGATTTTAAGAATCCTACATTTGTATGAATGAGTATATACAGTGAGTGTATAAATTTATATGCGTTACATAATAAAGTTTTTAATGACCTATCATGTGATATGGGTGTTAATTTAGATGATACGTACGGTTATGTATCATTTATGTGTGTATCCATACACATACAATTTATACTAGCGATTCCCAATCTAAGGTACGTGCTCAATGTTTCATGTAAAAAATTGAATAATGTAAATGCAACTATTTTTCTAATATTGAGAGTATAATTTTGGGAAATTAGTTTGTAGAAAAAATATGACTATAGCTCTATCGATGACAAACGACAATTTGATTTCCGTGAATATCTTTCAAATGCAACATTATTTTGACTCGCAAACAATACAATGTAAAAATCGCATGTCTAACTATAAATTAATATATTAGACGAATAAAAAGAAATGTTAATTACCTGTAATTATAAGGACGATAAATTTTCATGGCAATCTGTCGACACACGCGAACTAGTCTTAACGATACCGACAAGAAAGTTGACCAAGACGTCTTAGGGCAAGACATTTCGCGCCAATGGAATAGGAATGTAAACTGATAGCTCACGAGTCACATGCTATTCCTTTTCTTATAGGACCGCCATCGTACGAATCAGCAAATTAAGTATCTAGATGTTAATAAAAGGGGAACTAGCAGACTAATATTAGAACACTTACGGCAATAAGGAAGATATTTCTCAGCCTTATAATAAATGAATAAGTACGAACGAACAATAAATCGAATAATAAATAAATTTATCTATGTAATAAATTCGAATCTCTGTAAATATTTATTTTGTGTAAATATTCTGAAGAAACAATATTTATCTCTTATTCATTATACCTATTAGACATGTCTAATAATATAACATTTATAATTAAAATGAAATATCATGAATTGATAGAAATTCGTAATAAAGTAATAATTTTGAATAAATAATGATCTAACAAAATTATAGGCTATGACAGCTTCCATCCAAAATCATCATTACACATATGTATTTATCAAAAACATACGTTTCGATGTTTGATTTTCTTATAAATTTAAGATAATTTAAACTTTCTAAAAATCAATTTTTTTTCGTGCCTATAAACAAAATTATATAATCTAAAATTATATATTATTTTTATTACAATTATACAATACTAAGTATACTTTATATTTAATAACTATGAAAAATGTTACATATAAAGTAGCAATTAATATATTGTTGATAAAGTGAAATCAAATTTATACTGACCTTTTATTTTATAAAATACTTACTATTAATTAATAAAAATACTGGCCAAATAAATAGAAATCAATGAAATGGCAATATTTCTATTGGACAGAAAAATTTTTGTCAAAATAACCAACATACTTGATAACATTCACAATGAGTTTAATTTAATTTGAAATAACATTATAACCACTGCAATAGATAATATAAATAACCTTATAGAAGCTTTTAAAATATTTGAAGTGGAAGAATTGAAAGATCCAAATACTATCACCGATACTACAAATTTAAGTGGATATTTTTAAATGAAAATTCATATAATAATAGCATGGAAAAATATAATGATATGAATAAGGAAATTAATAGTGAATACCTTCCAGTATCTTTCCTGAGTAAAGGGTTTCTTTGTTGTCTAAGCACTTGAAATGCCGTGTTCATATTCTTAACTTATATGTAACAATGGATGTTTATAAAGATTTATATCTTCCTTATGTGATATACACAAACAATCAAAAGATATACATTTTTGTGAAATTCTATTAGAAGATCAAATACATATGAAATTATTATTAAAATTTTAGGATATACTCTATCCAAATTCATATAATGAAACTATGGAGATTGAACGAATGAAATTGTCAATCTTATAAAATATTTAACTTTATGACCTTATTCTTATTCTTATTTCTAATTTTATAGAACTTTTCTTGTTATATATTATATCCATATAAAAAATGAATATTAATGGCAAAAACAATAAACAAGATGAACATTAAGCTTGTTATAATTGTATAGTTTATCTTGCTTAGATCCATAAATCTCTATAGTCCATATATTACATATTACACACATAATCTGAATTCAAAAACTTACATAACAGATCGACATAATATTAAGTACTTGCAAAAACAATCCCTTGAACGTATATCTCACTAACAATCTTCTCTTTGGCAGGAGAAGTGTATTATCTAGAAAGAGATAGCAAATATTAAATAATATTCCAAACAAATAAACAAATCTTAGCTATTTCATCTATAATATAAATTTGAAAATATTAAATGACATTGTTCAGTGAATAGTTACAAGTATTTTATAAAGCATAACAATAAAATGATAAAATTAATTAATTAAATTAAACCAAAAGAGAAATTAAGAAATTTAACAGTAATTTATATATTGCAATATATTTTTAAGAATTAAAAATATGATAGAATAAAATTATTTTTAGAATCCCAATAATAATATAAAGAAAATATATCAAATAAGCTTTAAATGAAAAAATATTATGATAAAATAAAAAAATCATTAAGCAAAAATATAGTAGAAAATACTTGTTTCTGTTTAATAATTCTTTTCATTATTAAAAATATTTTTCTTCTATTCAATTGTTCTTAATTCAATTAAAACAATATATCATATATTTTAAAGAATTCTTTAGTAAAATTAAATTCTTAGAAAACCTGAACAATTCTTTTATTATTATTTATTGTTTATTTCTCAACTGATTATTTATTATAAATGTAAATATACTATATAAATACGATTAAATAGCATAGAATCTAAAAAAGATATAATAATAACGTAATACAGAAAAAAATCTTATGAAATTTATAAAAATTGCTGCAATATCTATAATTACATAAGGATATAAAATTTATTAAAAGAGAAAATGAATTTTTACAAGTTGCGAGTGTAAAAGAAGAACGATTATCATGCTTAAATGATCGAAAACAAATTAGAATAATAGACATTACAAAAAAGTAACCTCTATTATCTTGAAATGAATTTGAAAACACCTTCGAAATGAAAAGTAAACAATAGAAAAACAATCACTTTCTGGAATGATTGAAAGCAAATAATATATTATGTATATATTAGCAAAAAAGTCACCTCTACTACTTCGATATAAAGTTATGATTCTATAGAGAGCGAATAACAAAATCAAACAAAAGGACAATGGTTAACTCACAAAGCGATCTATAATGAATAAGAACAATAAACATTCAAAAAAGAAGTCACCTCTATAACTTCGAAACAAAATTTTATTTACGTATATAAACTATGTTTCCTAGTACACGTATTCTTATTTTCTTCTGTTTTATAATAATATTTCTATAATAAATTTTCAAGAATAAAAAGTAACTACAGAAAGGTATAACGAATGAAAAATATTTTTAACAAACGCGAACTGATTATTACTATGATTGTGTGTACTTCATCAGATTATAAATATGATTTTCTAAGATTATAGGATATATGTGATAATAAGAGGATATACTCTATTAATATATAATAGAATATAGATAATAAGAACAGACAAATAAAAACGCTAGCAAAGTACAAAATAATAAAGCGATTCTTACAAAAATATACGTGATTTTTTAAGAATAATAAAAATTTATGATAAATGTATATAACAAACGAATATTACACATATAAAAAAAAAAGTAGCAATTATTGAACAAAATATGTCGCAAAATATCGATAGAAACGTTCTAAAATACTAATATATTATCGATCAAATAAATGATAAATAAATACTTTGAAAATCATACACAATGTTAGATAACATTATATATGCTATTAACGTAATATGTGAATAAAGGAAATTTTGCTCTATAACTGTTCATCAGAATTTAGTAACTTATTAAAAGTAAATCAAAGGTTACTTAAAATTCTTACAAATTCTTACATTAAAAAAAAAGATGCATAAATAAAATATTTAAATCTTACCCAACTAAATAATTACAAGTATGTCAGAAGAGATAAGAGATAAAGAATTTCAAAACTCTTCTCTAGAAGCAGAAGGATGATCACTCTTCTCAAAAGATAGACGATTTATAAACTTAACGTTTCCACTGTCGATAGCCCTCTCCACTCACATGAAAATTCTAACGAATAATCTATTCATCTAGATCTATGAACCAATTACGACAATCGATAGTTCAGAAATGTATCATTGATTTATGGAGCCCCATGCATAATTATTTATTTTTACATTGAAATCTTACGCCTAGAAAGCAATTATGAATCAAACGTCTCACTACAATACCGCTAGAGAGCCGCAGTGTTAAAAGAACGAATTACCACCGTAACCTCATTAATTCAGTTATTTTATTTTTTCAATTAAACAAAATAAAAACCTAACAACGATATACTTGTAATATATAATATAAAATGAACTATAAAAGTTTCTGTTATCGTCGCACACATACACACATACACACAGTTTTGAAAGATTGTGTGAAAATGAGGAACGAACTAATATGTCGTAAAAAGAAAGGTTGATTTAAAGTATTATAAAATGAATATTGTTTTCTCATAAAATTATGTATTATATAATACTATCTTATATTATAACAATCTAAAATAATTTGTGAAAGAGTAAGTGAAATAAATATTAATGTTTTTCATGGCATAGCATACAGAAATTAACATGACAAAGATACGAATTAAATTCAGGAGATTTCACTTATTACTTCATTTATTATTTCATAAATGGAATTTCCTGAATTTAATATATAATTATAATAATTCTAAAACAAGTAATTGTTAGAATAGATAGAGAAGTAAGATTTTTTTCCTATAACCAATATTAAAATAAGTAAAACATACGACAAGCACATCATATATATTTAAACAATATTTGCATAACAATTTTATGTTTCAGATAAATAGTGACATATATATATATATATATATATATATATATATATATATATATATAAAGATCTTGTAAGAAGTTTCAATTTTTTAATATAAGGGATAAATAAAATAAATATTAACAGCTTCTGTAACTTATTTAAATTTCTGTGGGGATATTAATTTAAAAATATAAAAACAGTTTTGGATATACTATTGTCTCTTATATGACATCTAACTGTATTATATTAACGATTTTGTTTCAAAAAGTTTTGGTTTTATTGTTTTCAAAGCTAAATAATTAGTGGCTCCAGAAAATTAATTTTTGGAGATATGATACATTTGCTTAATAGTAGATAAATTTTCATAATATGAAGCAAAATGAACAATATTTTAGTAAATATTTGATATATTTGTCGAAAAGATTACAATTACTTGGATCCATTATGGAAAAGAATTGGCAAGATAGTATACATAAAATCAACAAGGAAACAGTTATAGCAGATATAGGAGAATAAGATTTAATTAGAGTTACTATACAGTAGCACTTACTAGATGATTACAGAATTTTAAATTTATATATATTAGGGTAAATGAATTTATTTTTATAAAATAAATAAAAGTCAATTATTTACAGTTGTACATCATTTTATTATTAAATTATTTTTCGCAGAACACAATTAATCTTTATTGACACATATATGAGCTCATTTAAGAACATCGCAACTAATCGATTTTAAACTTTCTCTTTGATATTGACAAAATTGCAAAACTTATAAACAACTTTGATAAATATCTAATGGTAAAGGATTATGTCTGTTCTAATCTCATTGATACTTTACGAAGTTTGACTTTAGACTTAATCACACAGTTATAATTAGATAATTTCTGATAACTTAGTCTATCTTTGATATAAAGAAATTTATTTTTTAATTATATACTTGGAAATAAGTTAGAAATAATTTTTTTAATTTATATAACAAGGATATAGATAAAGAGAATAATATTTTATTTTTTACTTGGTTGACACAAAGATTAAGAAAAACTGTAAATATATAAAAAATCTATAAAAAAAACGGAACAGTTAAAAGATACGTTAGCAGCAGGTAAAATATCATAATTAATTGCTAGCATTAACTAATAACTAATCATCTATATACTTTTTTTTTTAGTACGTTTACTCGTATACTTATATTTAGTCGTATATTTAATGAATTTATAATAGCAGTTTGTGACAGACCAGAAATGTGCGACAAAATGTAAAATTTCGAGGCAGCATAAAAAAATGCATGTAAAAAGAAGTTAGATAAGTGAGGGATAAAAAGATTACAGAAAAGCATCTAAAGAAAAAAATCAATATTGAAGACTTTTAATTATATATTTTTATTTTTTCATAAAATTTATAAATATAATTTTTTTTTAAATTAAGGCATAATACTCTCGATAGTAGAAGCAAAACACCAGATTCATAAGAAGTACATTATAAAAAATTAAAGTACTTAACACAATTAAAGCTTATGAAAGTATTTTTATTTTTTAATTTTAAGTGTACAAATATACACGAAGAGATATATACTTGAGATGTTTGTATCGTGAGAAAACGAGCGGTAATAATTTTCTAATACGAACTCATGTTATAAAATTTTTTTTTATTTTATATATTTTGAATATATTTTGAATATATTTAAATACTAATTAGAATAAATAGAAATTAAACAAATTTGTATTTGTGAATTGTATTTATTTATACACATTTATATATTTAAATCCATATTATTTAAAAAATATATTATCATTATTAAACTAGTGTATTTTCTTGTACAACATCATTGATTAAGCACTTTGACAAATTTTAATTTCCTGATTGAATACAAAAAATAATGATTCCCCCATTATGTAAAACTGTACAAAATATATATATAAATTAAAAAGTGAATCAAAAAATAAGAAAAAATATTAAAATAAAATTTTATGTCATCTAATATAGAAATTCTAAGGTAGAAATTGAAAGCTATTGTTTCTTGCTTTCTTTCGACCTTGAATGGGAAGCTTGAACTGATCTATGGAGAGTGTATTAATTAAAACAAAACCGGATGTATTCGAGGCGTATTATCATCTTAAATAATAATTTCGTCTGACTAAGCCGAACTTACAACGAGGAAACTTCTTATTTTACTATTATTAGTTCTCTTGTCGTCTTTTTATTTTATAAATAAACTTTTCAATACATTAAATTCAATTGTTAAATACCAACAAAATTTTTGTTTATTTTTTAAATTAAAATGTTTATTAGTTCGATAAAATGCTCTGAAAACTACAATATGAGTATATGACAAAAGTACATAGTGATGCCTGTTTTTAGGCGATATATTCAATATTTGCATAATGATCGTGCAGATAATTTAAATATTACTCATACTAATATAATTATACTATACTAAGCATTTTTGATTGGAATTAATATTTTTCGAATTATTTACTTCCAATTATAATTCATTCGAACAAACTCATTTTTAATTTATTAATTAGATCTTTGATTGCTCGTTTATAGATAATGTATACATATAAAGTAGATTTATTCTCGAAAATCGCAATACAAACTTCGATCAGTATTTTAAGGATTAAAAAATAGTGCAGTAATAACGATAAAATTATGTATTTATCAATATTTATCCGATTAAAATTCATCGATGTTCTTCAGATTAACATCTCAAGGCGATTAGTAAAGGAATCGACAGTCGAAAGAAGATTCTTTTTACATGAGAGAGACGCTATTATTAAAATAAAATATATAACTAAGAAAAAGAGAAAGAGAAAGAGAGAGAAAGATTAGATACGTCTTTTCTAATCGCATTTTGCGGGTTCGACGTCTGAATAATAACTCTATAAATAACGAACTTAGAAGATTAGGCGGCGATTATTAATAAAAATTAATCCAAATATCTTGTACGTGCTCTTGATGTGCATGTGTGTGCGTATGTTAGATCTAACTAGCTATTTGTATGTGTGTGTGTATGTGTGTATGAAATAGATATATTGGTTGACAAATGACCAGAAAGACGGTAAGTTCCAAAACTTGCTAGTGTGTCTGTGTGTGAGTGTGTGTTTGTGTGTGTGTGTGTGTGTGTGTGTATGTATGTGTGACAAATTGGTTGACAGAGCGTCGACCAATTATAAATACGATATATGAAATTAAAAACTCTAAAAAATGATATTTTGTTAATCCAAATAATGAAAATTAATCATTAAAATCCGATATCAACGGAAATATAGGCTGAAAAATAGGAAAAAAAAGTTGTAAGGGAAATGTCGAAACATCTAGATAAAAATTGGTTTTCACGGAAATATCCTGTTTTCATCATTATAATAACTCATTAACGATGTCGATTGAAAAACATTTATTTCTAAATCGATTGATATATTG
Organism: Vespa crabro; assembly: GCF_910589235.1. Taxonomy (NCBI): domain Eukaryota; kingdom Metazoa; phylum Arthropoda; class Insecta; order Hymenoptera; family Vespidae; genus Vespa; species Vespa crabro. Next base: position 7,757,862 of record NC_060965.1, read on the forward strand.
AAAGATTCTTTACGTTAAAAAATAATATGCTGATCTGCTATTGACGTGACGATACACATGAATCCAAAAGAACGATAGTTGGTTGCGTCGAAGTGAACGAAGCTCATACACAGTGCATTAACACTGCATATATCACACGACAAAGAAAAAGTCATTAGTAGTTTTATTAATCGTTAACGTGAACTCAGGTTTAGTAATAATTAATGTCGTTTTCCAATACATTTTTAAAACTAATTTATGTAAACAAAATAAAACAATTTCATCAACGATATAGTCGCCATTGTTTTCAACTATTTGTGCCCAACGCTCAGGTAGCATCTTAATCCCTCTATTGTAATACAAACAATTGTTGACAATTGGAAATTAATAATTAGTGAAAGAAAAATGGTGGAAGTGATTTTCATGGATATTAAGCAAACAGTTGAAACAGTGAACAGAGAAAGGTTAACAGAAAAACTGTATTAATATGGAATTAGAGATACTGTTTTAGAATGGTTTAGATTATATCTAAATAATAGAACGCAACGAGTTCGTTTCTACGATAAATAGTCTGAATTAATTATTACTGAACATGGAGTGCTGCAAGAATCTGTAGTGGAATCCTTATTGTTTATTTTATATATGAATGATATAATTATAATATGCCCCGAAAGATGTAATATAAAAATTTTTTCGGACGATAAGCTAATCTATGTCACTGGAAAAAAAAGCATGCAATTAGAATCAGAAATGAGTAAGGTGTCTAATATAGTAAAAGAATGGACGAATATGAATAAATTAAAAATGATTCAGAACATGATAGTTAGGAGTATAAGAAAAGAATTGAAAGGAAACACTGTTTTGAAATCCATAGGTGGAATCGAAAATCCATAGGTGGAATAGGTGAAACGTGTAGAAAAAATAAAATACTTAAGAGTAATTATAGATGATAAGCTTAGATTTAAGGAGCATTATGATTATATATTAAAAAAGATAGATAAAAACATTAACTTTCTAAATAGAATAGGCAATTATATAACAGCATATGCAAGATGTACTATATATAAATCTATCATAGCAGCAAACTTTGAATATTGTGCATCATTGCCAATGAATATGGGAGAGACACAACTGGATAAGTTGCAAATAGCGCAACATCAGGCAATAAGAGTTGTGTTGCAATGCAACAGATACCAAAGTGGAACATACGCTGCAAATATTGCAGTTTATATCCATAGAGTCTATGTTAAAATGTATGTATATTGATTTTTAAGATAATAAGGAATTTACTAATTGGATAATTAATTAGTAGGTTAGAAATAGTAGGTAATGAAAACGGAAGACACACACGACAGGATGCAGATGTTGCAATAAAATTTCATAAAACAAGGAGTACGCAAAAGAAATTATTGTATGATGGAATAAAAATATACAACGCTTTATCAGCTGAAATTAAGCAATGCGAAAGGCTACATATACGTATACGAATATGTATTAGATATACTATATATATTGTATATACAGGGAAAAAATTGAAGATGTATAAAAAATGGCACATTCAATTCTATTCTATTGATAGACAGACGCAGTGCTGAGGAAAACAACGTTCAGCTCAACTTTTTAAATATAAAAATATATTTAACAAATATAAAACTATAAAAGCAAAGATCGCATGCTGTTCATTGTCCGCTGTTCGCAGACCCGATAGTCCTTCTCACAGTTTCGTTTATACGTTTATTCTTACTTCGCTGGTTACATTCGCTGCTTCGCTGGTTGCTCTGGCTGTTATGTTGATACGTCACCGCTGGTCGTTCTCGCAGTTTCGTTGGTACGTTATTTCATTCAAGACTCTATCGCACACTCATTTTCGTCACATTTTATCATTCTCTCTCTTTATCCCAATATCTCAGCTCCTTCTTTTCTTTCCATAAATATAAGCACTTTGCAAAGATAAATCACGCTCTGTCAACCAATTTGACTTAAACACACGCAAGTTATTAATTACGTTATAATCTTCCACTTCTTTGTTTAACTACCAATCGAATTACCTCACACACGCACACACACATGACTAGCCAGCTTTGGAACCTTCCATCTCTTTGTTCCACTGTCGATCGATATAACACATACATACACAATACATATAATACATACACAAAGGATGAAGGTTCAAGAGCATGCTCTGGAATCTCCCATCCCACATATATTGGTTACTACACAAACACCGTCATACGTTCTGCTTTGCTTATAAGGCTTTTAGATTGTAAGGATTTATTTTTTTCTCTTTTCTATTTTTTCTATTTTTCATATTTTAAACAAATTTTTAAAAAAGGAAATCTTTTTGCTTTTTCTTCATAAATTTTCAATAAATTCTCACAAAGTATCTTGTACAATTTCCATAATATATGTATATATGTGTCTGTATGTGTAAATTTTGTAATATTAATGCATGAGAGATCAATTCTTTATTTAAAAATATTTTTTGTATATACGTAATAATCCATTTGAAAATTTTTAATATTCAACCATATTTTAACTTTTATATATCCTGTGTGCCTATAGTGTGTGTGTGTGTGTGCGTGTGTGTGTTTATGTTTATATATATAAATATATAAATATGTTTATATATTTATATGTTTATATATATAAATATATAAATTCCAAATTTTTATAAATAAAATAGTACGGAAATATTTACTTTGGTTAAATAAAACATTGTTGATAATAAATTTACTACCTTATTGTTTAAGTATAAATACGCATCGTTTCAAAAATAACAAATCGACGAAGTACAAAATGAATTATTTAAAAAGAAAAAAAGACATGAATATAGAATATAATATGTATTATACATACATACAAACATACGTATTACTTAGTATCGAGCCTAAGTAAACGACTTCGCATTTAATATTATGTCATATTTTTCGTTTTTGTCTTTTTTTCAGTTTTTTCTTTTTATTTTCTTGATACGCAACAACAAAGAAAAAGAGAGGGACGACGACGACAACTTTGAGAATCTTCTCTCTCTCTCTCTCTCTCTCTCTCTCTCTCTCTTTTCATTTTTCTTCCTTTCGTTCTATTTTATTTCTTTTCCAATGATCGCACAAAATCAACGTGGAATCTACGAGATAAATTACTCAATACCATTCTAATATCCCGTTACGATATGACGAAGAGTTTCGTTATTAAAACTGTTCATTACCCCTGGTTTTATAATGGTTTATGTCATCAAATGGTAATTCTTGACCGATTGTAACGAACAAGGTCGCATTTTAAAGATAAAGCTTTAATCTAAGACAACTATTCGACGGATTTTTGAAACAGCTTTATTTTCTTTGAAAAAAATCATGTTAAAAAATGATATTTTTCAAGAATAGCTTATGTTCAAATAAAAAGCTTTTTCAAAACTCCGCCGAAAGGACGCCGTAGATTAAACCTTCGTCTTTAAAATAGACCTTGCTCATAGAAATATATCGAGAATTACTTCCTATTGATGGCGTCAATGCTATTTTCGACATTTTTCGCGAAGAAAAAGTTTAATACTGTGGCGTCCCTTGAAATTTGCAAAAGAGATGAAGCTTATATTCCCACGACTGATTTTCATATCACGTTTAAATGGTGCATAATTATGTCCGTGAAGTAGCGATTGCTTACTTGGTTGTTGCATAAATAGCAGATACTCAGATTTTTGAAACATTTTTAAACGCAAAGAAATGGGTTTCACGATACTCGTACGGAGAAGCTACGGTAACTCACTCGATCATTTTATTAGTAAGCTTTAGCCAGATGATTCTATGGCAAAAATAAGAAAATACATGTCCAATCGTTTATGTCAAGGGATCTGAATTTCTATTTTATTGTTAACTTTTGGAAAAATTTATAGTTTCTTTTAGATTTTATTAAATAATAAGATAAAGACTCTACAAACAATGTGTAGCTCATTGGCAAGTATTTGAATTCGTAATTCAAAAATTGTAGATTCTTCGAGGCTAAATAATTTTTCGGTGTTTGTTTACTGTATCTAATTTTTTTACTGAAAATAATGAATTTACTCTTTCTTACTTATTTAATAATTTGATAAAGTCTTATTATTTAATTACTTATATTTGTTTCCTCCAGTGGACTGACGTGAATTGCGCGGTGATCTATGCTAGATAGGACATAGCGGCAGTATAATTTTGTTCAATGACAAATAATTATGAAGTATATACATTTGTCGATTATTTTTTCAAAATTAATAATTAGTGAACAAATATATTATATATATTATTTTTAATAAAGATAAAAACACGAGTTCCTTTCTACATTATCTATGAGATTTTTCTTCCAGTGGTATTTCTTATTATATCCTCTGTAGGAGTTCACTTCACATTATTACTATTAGTACTACTGTTATTATAATAATAATATATAATATAATAGTATAGTAATAAGAGCAGTAATAAAAAGAAATAGAAGATACTTATATTATATACATATGATGGCATATGATGACTGTAATTTATAATAAGAAGTGAAGTTAAAATATATCATTGTGTGTGGTGCTTGACGTGCGAACTCTCAACAAATCATGTCTTTGATAATTTCGACATATGAGATTTATCGGTAGATAAATCTAACACTAACGACATATGAATAAAATTATGAAATGTTTCTTTTGTTTTCGTCTGCTAACATTTCTCCTTGTTTTACTATCTTATGACCATTATACATTTGTTTCTATACTGTTTCTTACTCACGATCAATCAAAGCTAATTATCTTTACTGTTACAATATAAAATGTATTAAATAATATCTAGATGAATATAAATATTATTTGAGTACATTTTTATTATTATTATTATATTATGTTATGTTATTATTCTTATCAGTAGTTGTAGTAATAATAGTAGTAGTAATAATCGAAGTAGTATAGAGTGCCCTACTCCTACAGGAGAAACCATGTAAAAAAAGCACTGAAAGTTCTGCCTCATAGGTAGTGTCGAAATGAACTCATGTTTTAATTTGTATTAAAATAATGTAATATATAACTAATTACTTTTAAGAAAACATTCGAAAAATTCTCATTTTTTTTCGCAGATTAATATACTGATTCTTACATGTATCAATTATGTTTATTATTTCCTACGCATTTATCATGAAATAAATGCGTACCGATGTCGTAGCATCACTGTGAGAAGCACGTTACCATCGAAGAAAGATATACATATGAGAGATTGAAAAGTGTGAGTTCACTGTCTACCAACATACTTACTTTCACTCACACAAAACCTATTATCATTTAATTGGCATATACGTCACCTTTCGTACTCTCCGGATATTATTGCTGTGTGATTACCAGTTATTTTTTTTCATTAAAAAATTTTCTTCGTTTTAATTACAACAACAACGGAACGCATTCCATCTTTTTCTCACATTCTACTCACCCGATATATTCAAATAGATTGCTTGCTCGTTCTTTCATATTTTTACTCACCAATCCTCCGAAGCGATCGCACGTTTCGTTTATATTACAATTTTCACGCAAAAAACTCATTTGTTCTATGATGTTATTTCCTTTCCAAAGTTTTTAGAAATAAATCTATATGTTCTATGATTATTCTGAAAGTCTTATAATTCAACAACAACAGTTATATACACACTCACATACATTTTAGATATTCTAATGTAAGCCTTGAAGATCGACCAAGATAAAGTCAAAATGAAAGTAATTTCAGTTCCTCGCATCCGTTTTAACCAAAACTTGTTTCTTCTGTAATTCGGTCCACCGAAATGATTGGTAACAACTGCAGAACTGTGGCACAACTTCTATCGGAGTTATTTCGATTCTTAACTGCTGAATCCAATAACACTCGGGTCTCCGAAAAGACATCGTTGTAATACAAATAATATTTTTGAAAGAACGTTATATTCTTGTTACTATTGATAAACCTCGTCTGTACAATCCGGTTTGGAGAGAATCGTTCAACTTTTCACGTTTTGGCAGACGGCTACGTACGTAAAAATAGTCATGAAGCCAAAGTGAATAGGTTTGATAAACATTAAATCAAGTTCAATCACTATAGAATTGATAATGTTTTCTCTAAAATTCGAAAAGATCGATTGACTGAATGTATCGAAAAATATTTTTTCTTTTTTTTTTTATTCCCGCATCAATTCGAAAACAGAGTAAAAATTAATATATAATCTCCGTAATAACAAAAATCTCTGTTAAATAAACAAATGATTAATTAATAAAATATCTGAATTATATTTACGGTAATCTTGAAATCGAAAATGATAATAATTTAAAAAATAAAAAGAAAGAGAAAATCAAAATCTTACCATCAAAGTAAATAACTACAGTCGTCGATAACAATCCTCAAATAAAAGATATATATATATATATATATATATATATATATATATATATATATATATAATTGAATATAATATATTACATTATAAAAGTTTCGCGTTAATAAATAATTTTATTAATTGTTAGTTAAACGAATTAATATTATTACTTTAAAAAAATTGTTTACTTTATTTGTCTAATTCTTTACTATATATTATTACTTTAAAAATACTTTTTTTCCGTTGTATTTCTCTTTTTAATTGTCAGGGATTTTCTTTTTAACATTTAAGAAAATCTTTCCTTCTTTTTTTTTATCGAGAAAAGATATAAAACATTTATGGCTCTATTTTTTGAAAATATAAGGGATGATAATAATAGAGTTTATTCATGACAAGAATTAAACATGTTTAGTTATATAATTCGAGTTATCTCTCATAACATATATATTTATTTTTCGTTTTATGAAACAGAAAAAAATTTTATTATTAATATGTATACTAGATTTTTCAATATTCATTATATTTTTTAAATTTATTTTTAATTTCTTTTTTACCTTCTTTTAATTTAATATTGCTACTATATAATATATATATTTTCTCTCTTTTTCTCTCATTTTTATTCGATATTATTGATTATTAAATTTAATTTATATGTCTCAAGCATATATCAAATCAAAAATACAAATTATTTTCCTCTCTCTCTCTCTCTCTCTCTCTCTCTCTCTCTCTCTCTCTCTCTCTGTCTCTATTTCTTTCATTTTTTATTTTTCTTAAATCTTTTTCATTATATGAACAAGAATGGTCGCAGATAGAATCGTCATAAGTAATCACGAGCAAATACTCGTAACAACAATTATGTATCACTTATTTAATATTACATTAGTGATATCTAAGCGGATGAATTGTGCGTTAGGAGAGAGAAAAAAGAAGAAAAAAAAGAGAACGGAAAGAAAAAGTTCTTCAAAGTTTCGATCTATTTCTATGTTGATCATCGAAGAAGTATAGATGTCTATTCAAAGAAGTTCGATTATATGGTTGAGTGAATGAAAGTAAAAAAGAAATAACGATATACGAAGAAAGAGAGAGAAGGAAAGAATTTCTTCTCGTTTCCTGCTGTTCGCAGGATTTTCTCTTCTTGAGAGAAAGGATAGAAGGATCAATGTTAGCTTGAAGTCTTAACTAATCAAAACGTCGTCTTGACAGACATATAGATAGATAGAAACCGGGCTAGAGGAAGAGAGAAAGAAATACAGTAAAAGAGACAGGAAGAGAGAGAGAGAGAGAGAGAGAGAGAGAGAGAGAGAGAGACTACCGAAAATTCGCTCATCTCTCTCCAGCTGCAATCTTCCAGCCAATTTAATCAGTCGGCGAGCCTTTACAAATCTTCAGGAATTTAATTATCCTGATTATTTAGTTTCTGCTTGAGCTGTCTCTTTTTTTATTAAGAAAGCTTACTAGATATCTTCCTCTCTCTCTTTTTTGCTCTTATTGTCTCTTATATCTTAACTGATTTTTATTCTTCAATATCCTTCTTTATTCGATTATTATTATTATTGTTATTGTTATTATAGTTGTTGTTATTGTTATTATTATTAATGTTTCTAATTTTCTATATTCTTATTTAATATTTGTCTCTCTCCTATTATCTAATTTCGAAAACATACGAGGAACTCTCTCTCTCTCTCTTTCTCTCTTTCTCTCTCCTCTCTCTTTCTTTCTCCTCTCTCTTACGCGCATACATACACATATACACAATTGTAAAGCAGATATAGATGGTGAAACAAAAACTTCGATCAATTTCGAATATCTCCATTTTTTTTTTAGATATACTTAAAGAACTTTGATTTAAAAAATTTCGTTTTAGAAATAAATAATAATTTTCTTTGCAAGTGTATATTGATAAATAATATATGAAAGTCAATTGTCTTTTTTCATTTTTTTTTTTCTTTTCAACGGAATCTTATTCTATTGAAAATATCTGCGATAATTTTTGTTTCTCGAGTTTAATGTTTTCTATAAAAAGGAAAAAAAGATATTAATCTGTTGCGCATTTGTATGTGTGCAGATATAAAATTATTAATATAAGAGATATATTTTAATTTAAGGGATCAAATCACACAGAACTCTCGAAAAATGTACTTATTTTAAAAAATTTATAAACTCAAAAGTATCAAACAAATATTTTTTATTTCCGGCTACATGCTAGTTTATAGAGATTAAACAATCTCTCTTACAAAAATTATTGAAAAATATTAAAAAATGGTAGCGCTGCAGCTGATGCCGTAGAGATTCCCGCCGGAACGCGCGTCGTTTTAATTTTCGTATCTCTCGCCAGGTGGATTTAGTGTTAGAAATGTGTTGCGTTCGTTGCAACTTTTACTCCTTCTCTGGCAAGAAATAACTAACATGCCTCGGCGCCATCAAACGTACATGCGGGAAACCAACGTGAACACAAGAGAAATCATTCATTCATTCTTCGATTTTTCTAGAGACCACAGCCATAGCTGCTAAAAGTCATAGTCTGATTGTACTTATTGTATATCGAACATAGTTAAATAAACATATCACTATTGTTACTTGATGTGAAAAGTTCTTTCTACATAGTAGTTTGTCAACGATAAAATCCATTGGAAAGAACCCAATTGAAACCCAATGGAAGAGCTTCATTATAATATTTCTTCGGTTGTTTAATTTTAGCTTTGACTAATTTGCGTAGTTTCCTGTATTTCTCAAAGTGCTTTATCGATCCTGACCTAAAGGCCTTCTTCCGTTTAGTGTCTCTTTCTCGTATCCGAATTCTTATATTGTAATTTAGCAAATGCTTATGTTTATATGCTATTGTGTGCATGTTTATTATAAATATTAATGACAATGTTGTTTAACCCTTTCGCTACGGCAGCGCCGTCCGCCGGAGAACGGAAACTCGTGCCGGAAATATGCACAGTGTGCGTGGTTTTTGTATATATGTTGTTCTAAGATTTAAATAGGAACTGTGCTGAATAAAACCATCATTGCTCTAATGTAATAAGTATATTTACATTTTTAATATGAAAGGACTTACAAAATTATTAAAATACAAAATACAAAATTATAGGTAACAAGTATTTATATAATTACAAAGCTTAACGATTAAATATTTAATATTATTAATAGCGACACGAAAATTATTAAAATATAATGTGTGAATATAATACGTAAAAAATATGTACAAAATATGTAATAAAGTATGTAAAATATGTAAAAAATATGTAAAAACTAATAATGTAATTCTGTGTGATATATTTGGAAGCAAGGATCTATACAAAGGCCAAAATCGCAATCTTTGCACTCATACTGCGAATCCGTTCTTTTATCATTTTTGCTACAAATTACACACCTCCGTCTTCTGCTTTTCAGCTTACAAAATGTGGAAAAATGCCTGTCGGTTAACCTCATCTGATTATCAGCGGGTCTGCTTTGACGTCCTGTTGCATTGAAACGATACTTTTCGACTATTTGTTTTATCACCGTCAAATGAAATTTTGCCATCGATATTGTTTTTCTCTGATTGTGCTTGTACATACAATATGCATTCCACACACAGATGTTTATGAGATGAAAGAAAAATTTCCGATACCACTTCAATGGCTTCCGGACACTCTGTTCCCCTCCATATCTCGATACTGTTTCAAAATTTACAGTATGTATAGTGGAAATCATATAGACTTCATTTTTATCCATCCACTTCATCGCTAGCAAGTTTTTTGCTGCACGAAAACATGCTTCTCCTTTTTTCAGTCGCTCTTCCATCTTCGGCATTCCTTGACGTCTTTTTTTTACAGTGCCGCATGCATTCGTACAGTAATCGTGTAAAAAGTTAAATAATGCTGAACTTGAATAAACATTGTCAATGTATAGTGTGTGACCTTGGCCTAAATATGGTTGCAAGAGTGATAAAACAATTACAGCCGATTTTCCAATTCCGCTGATGTCACTTTCTGTAACAGTTGACTTTTCTTCGTAAACTATAAGGTCTTGGACATAGCCTGTTTTGCAATCACAGAGTATGTATGATTTTATTCCAAATCGATTCCTTTTCGAGGGAATGTACTGTTTGAAGGACAGGCAACCTTTGTATAACATCAAGCTTTCATCAATGCAAACTTTTTCATACGGATAAAATGTGTCGCAGAACAATTTTCGTAGCATGTTTATTATGTCACTTATTTTATATAGACGATTATCAGCGAACCCTTGTAGACGGCTAAAATGTATCATCTGTAGTATCCAAAGATACCGATTTCTGGTCATTACTTGACTAAAAATACTACTGCATAAATATTTATCAATACTCCAATACTTGTGTAACGCTAGTTTTTTATTACGTGTCATGAGTAGTGACAACGCAAAGAAACAGTACATTTCTCTAGTGTCGTGTTTTTTTGAGTGTCCATGTTGTTATTGCTCTTTTGAGCCGAGTAATAATTGGTCTCATCTACAATATATTCTATGAGCTTTTGATAAAAAAACAGTTCAAAGTAATCGATAATTTTAGACGATCTTCCCATTTTCTTCTTCAGTCCTGAATTTTCTGAGGAAAATTTATAAATACTTGCGAAATTTTTCGATGTTCATGTTGTGTTGCACTGGGTGTCCTTTGTATTATCGTCAATTAACTCTGCTTCTGATTCTGAAGTGCTGCATATATTATTTTTCCGTCGTCTTTTGGTGAACATTATTTTCATTTTCAGAATCGGTTACTTCAGTTTCAAATATAATACTATTTTTATGTTTTGAAACACGAGCCTAAACGGGCCTAAACTATTTTTGTAAATACATTTTCAAACAAAACCCTAACCTGAAAATTCTAATTTTTAAGAGTTAAGAATTATACCTTAAGCCGATCTATTCCTAATTCCTGTAAAAACCACATATGTAAAATCGTTTACTGCCGAATGGATTCGATAGAATATTTGGTATAAAACAGTAAACGATCTCCTTGATGTTTGTAATTTATTGCGTAATACGTTTGGATGTGGTTTCAACAAAGAGCAGTTTAAAAAGTTTTAAGAAATGATTAATCCAATATGTCAATAAAATCAACGGAAAATGCTCTGCCGATAACGAAAAATGTTGCCATCGACTGTAGATGGCACTTGTATAGATCATTTCGATGCCGCATATATGCGGCGCTTGTACCTAGAAGTGGTGGCGTGGATGCTGCGTATATACGGCGCCCGTACCCATAAGTTGTCGAATGGATGCCGCATATATGCGGCATTCGGTGCGAAAGGGTTAATAAAATTGTATCTACGATGCAATTAACAGAGTTAGCGTGATATAATTCAGTCCAGTCAAAGTTCTCCAGTTTCCGTAGAAATTCATTGTAGTTGAAATTTTTAAAGTTCCTGCATCTTTCCACCAAGAATAGGAAGGAACCTTATATCTATAGGTTATGAATATTAAGTCCATGGGCCGAGAGAAATGGAATTAGAAATTGTCCTGATGCGATTAGCTTATCATGATCATTTATAAGACAATGAACTATTTCCTATTAAAGGATGCTGTAAGAAGATGAGTATTAAAATCTTCTAAAATGATCGAATGACTCGACAGACTTGCTAAATTCATAAATTTGATTCGAACTTAGATAAGAAGCCAATTTTCGGTGGATGATATATTACTGCTATTAGAATTTTGGCCCTATCTTTACAAAGTGCTTCGATTATTATATATTCTGGAATATGACAATATGTTTCATTTGATATTGTGATATTGCAATGGTAAAGTGGGTGGAGGAGTTTGTATATATGTACATTTTTCAAGGCTCGAAAAATTTATATATGTACATATTTTTCGAGCCTTGAAAAATGTACACATATACAAACTCCTCCACCCACTTTACCAATTCTGTCATATCTCAGTAAGTTATTGTCTTATAAGCTGATCATGCTGTCAGAGATCTCAGGTTTCAGCCATGTTTTCAACATCCAAATTAAGTGAAATGAATGCTTCACAATAAAGTTTCGAAATTCATCTATATGACCAAGAAGCGATTGATACTTTACATGACAGACTTGAGGATGATCCGTTATGCTTACTTACATGACCTTAAGTTCGTTTAGATTTATCTGTAATGGAACTCCAGTAATGTTAGTGGTGAAGAATCTGGTGAAGAATCTGGTCCATCATCATCGATCTTGCTGATTTATGCAGACTTCAATCTGTCTATTGAAATATTTTTATTAGCTTTTATTAGCTCATTTTTTATTTGTCTAGCTCAGTTTTATGAAGAAAATCCCTACGAGTTTTCAGGTATCACCTTCCATCTGTTCTAGTTTAGCTCCGATGATAGTTGCGGATGCGTCAATTGTAGAAGCTATTGGTTTGTTATAAGACGGAAAAGCGAGCAATCTGATTGTTACGAGTGTGTTTTTGCATGTTTCAAATGCCTTATTGGCTTTAGGAATCCATGCAATCTTGGTTTTATCATTTTTTATTGATTCTTTAAGGTAACTATTGAGAAGAAGCATGTGCTGCTTGAGGTATACAACGACGATAGTAGTTAATTATGGAGTTCAAAGATAGTTTCACATTTCTAATATCCTTTAATGGCATCAACTCGTTCACATGTTGGAGTGTAATCATGTTCATTAATGGTGTTACCCAGAAAGTTTATCTCCGTTTGGTTGAACAGGTATTTTTTGAGATTCATAATAAGGTTGTTGTCTTTTAAGCGTTCGAGCATGATACATACGTGTTCCAGGTGTTGGTCTTCGTCGTTCGAGAATACCAGAATGTCATCCACGTAACCGAAGACGAAATCCAGGTCTCCAAAAAGTGCGTCCATAAAACGTTGGTATGATTGAGTGATGTTTTTTAGATCAAAGGCTATACATATATACCCGTAAAGATCCCATGGAGTTATGATGGCAATTTTTTCAAAGTCGTTCTCATGCATAGGTAGTTGTAGGTATGCTTTTTCACAGTCGATTTTGCTGTAAAGTTTTTTATTGTGTAGACGTAGAAAGAGTTCTTGGATGAGCGAAGGATATCAGGATCAGTAGTATCATTGAGTTTACGGTAGTCACCACACATTTTCCTGCTGTTGTCTTCCTTACATGTCATATGAATAGGACTGGCGTACATGCTGCTAGAGAGTCTAATGATTCCGGAGTCCAGAAATTCTCTGATTTGAGTTTTTGCCGTTGCTGCCTGTTCATCTGCTAGTTTGCATGCTCGTACAATGATTGATGGACTATACGTAGTAATCTTGTGCGCAAATGAGCGTACTTTTGAATTTAAGCATGGCTTGAATTTAAGCATGGCTTAAGCATGGCTTGCTAATCGGCTTTGTGATCTCAATGAATTGTTTTAAGTATCCACATCTGCGATGATGAAAGAGCAAGAGAAATTCCTGCGGAAATTTAAATCATGGTTGATGATTTTAATGCCATATGTATTTATTTGTGATAAATTTGTAACATAAAGTGTAAGTGAGTCGATAATTCGTTTTTACGAAACTTTTTTGCGGGTATTAAGGACACGATGGATCCAGAGTCAATCAAGAATTTCTGTTTGGTAGTATAGTCGTATGTGTAGTTGGAGCTCTTTTGGTCTGAAGTGGTTGTTTTTCACTGCTCCCACTAAAGACAGCGACATTAGTTTATCTGATTTGTTGTTGTCAGTGTGCTTGTTGAGGTAGATTTGCAAGGTAAGGTGCAGCGTTTTGCTTTGCTGCCAAAATTTTGGTGATAATAACAAATGCCATTGCCGTGCAGGTGTCGGTGATTTTGGTCTGCTGCATAATGCATTAGAGATTATTAAGCCTGCAGTTGTTGGTCTGATTGTTGTACTAAAGTGAGTTGTTGTAGTTGCTGTTATTTGTTTTATTGCTGTGATTTTAACTCATTGATCTCCATGATAAGAAATTTTTTAATTTCTATGTGCTTTGAGTCAATGTTTTGAAGAATTGATGATGCTAGATAGCGTACAGAGATTGCCATGTCCAGGTTATTCTGTTGATCGTAGGGCATCAGCTCGTAAAAACAGTCCGCAAACTCGGCTATAGTATCAAGAGGAAAATTGTGGTAATCAGATGCGGTTTGATATTCGTTCAAGCCAAAGTTGATGCAATATGGTATCATCACCGGAACCATCAGCCAAATTGGGCATTTATCACAGGAGCTGGGAAAGCGTTCTATTTCCAAGCGATGACTCAGATAGAAGTTTCTATACTTGTTTTCGTCTGGAATCAGAGAGTCGTGAGATAATCGCGTTTTTGAGAGCTTTGTACTTTTCTGAAGCGGGCTCTTGTAGTACTACGTCTAACATCAGCTCGATTATGTCTTGATCAAGGGGATTAAGGATCGTCAAGTATTTTACTTTGTCATCGACGATTCCAAAAGTAATGAATTCATCTTCAGCCATAATGAGCCAGAGATCCAGTTGATTTTTAGTAAATATAACCAATTTAAGTTGACTCATCGAATATTTGTTATAGGCTGGTAATCGATTATAATTGTGCAGATTCTGCGTATCAGAAATACTTCCTGCTATTGTTCCTGTTATTTACAATATTGAGAGTGGTAAAGCTGTCGTAGTATTATGTAGCGTCCTTTGACCGTTGTTTTGATTCCTTTGTTCAGGATGGGTTCCTTTGTCATCTGTATCTTCTGTGTCACCAATGTATTTAACTTGCCATTATTGTTAATTCATAAGGAGATTGGGTTCAGGTTCGCATTGAATCCTAATAAGTTTGTACGTAACTGTAACTTTTGAAATGGTATTCGGCTTTTGTGATTTTCTTTTAGGTGTTTTGAACACGAGGCCCGTATTTTATGATGAGACAGGATGGCTGACGCCAATATGTTTTCCCTTCGTAGGAGCTCTTGATGCACAAAAATCACGTTCGGGTCACCAATTATGGGTTTTATTGTTGATAAACTACTATGTAGAAAGAACTTTTCACATCAAGTAACAATAGTGATATGTTTATTTAACTATGTTCGATATACAATAAGTACAATCAGACTATGACTTTTAGCAGCTATGGCTGTGGTCTCTAGAAAAATCGAAGAATGAATGAATGATTTCTCTTGTGTTCACGTTGGTTTCCCGCATGTACGTTTGATGGCGCCGAGGCATGTTAGTTATTTCTTGCCAGAGAAGGAGTAAAAGTTGCAACGAACGCAACACATTTCTAACACTAAATCCACCTGGCGAGAGATACGAAAATTAAAACGACGCGCGTTCCGGCGGGAATCTCTACGGCATCAGCTGCAGCGCTACCATTTTTTAATATTTTTCAATAATTTTTGTAAGAGAGATTGTTTAATCTCTATAAACTAGCATGTAGCCGGAAATAAAAAATATTTGTTTGATACTTTTGAGTTTATAAATTTTTTAAAATAAGTACATTTTTCGAGAGTTCTGTGTGATTTGATCCCTTAAATTAAAATATATCTCTTATATTAATAATTTTATATCTGCACACATACAAATGCGCAACAGATTAATATCTTTTTTTCCTTTTTATAGAAAACATTAAACTCGAGAAACAAAAATTATCGCAGATATTTTCAATAGAATAAGATTCCGTTGAAAAGAAAAAAAAAAATGAAAAAAGACAATTGACTTTCATATATTATTTATCAATATACACTTGCAAAGAAAATTATTATTTATTTCTAAAACGAAATTTTTTAAATCAAAGTTCTTTAAGTATATCTAAAAAAAAAATGGAGATATTCGAAATTGATCGAAGTTTTTGTTTCACCATCTATATCTGCTTTACAATTGTGTATATGTGTATGTATGCGCGTAAGAGAGAGGAGAAAGAAAGAGAGAGGAGAGAGAAAGAGAGAAAGAGAGAGAGAGAGAGTTCCTCGTATGTTTTCGAAATTAGATAATAGGAGAGAGACAAATATTAAATAAGAATATAGAAAATTAGAAACATTAATAATAATAACAATAACAACAACTATAATAACAATAACAATAATAATAATAATCGAATAAAGAAGGATATTGAAGAATAAAAATCAGTTAAGATATAAGAGACAATAAGAGCAAAAAAGAGAGAGAGGAAGATATCTAGTAAGCTTTCTTAATAAAAAAAGAGACAGCTCAAGCAGAAACTAAATAATCAGGATAATTAAATTCCTGAAGATTTGTAAAGGCTCGCCGACTGATTAAATTGGCTGGAAGATTGCAGCTGGAGAGAGATGAGCGAATTTTCGGTAGTCTCTCTCTCTCTCTCTCTCTCTCTCTCTCTCTCTCTCTTCCTGTCTCTTTTACTGTATTTCTTTCTCTCTTCCTCTAGCCCGGTTTCTATCTATCTATATGTCTGTCAAGACGACGTTTTGATTAGTTAAGACTTCAAGCTAACATTGATCCTTCTATCCTTTCTCTCAAGAAGAGAAAATCCTGCGAACAGCAGGAAACGAGAAGAAATTCTTTCCTTCTCTCTCTTTCTTCGTATATCGTTATTTCTTTTTTACTTTCATTCACTCAACCATATAATCGAACTTCTTTGAATAGACATCTATACTTCTTCGATGATCAACATAGAAATAGATCGAAACTTTGAAGAACTTTTTCTTTCCGTTCTCTTTTTTTTCTTCTTTTTTCTCTCTCCTAACGCACAATTCATCCGCTTAGATATCACTAATGTAATATTAAATAAGTGATACATAATTGTTGTTACGAGTATTTGCTCGTGATTACTTATGACGATTCTATCTGCGACCATTCTTGTTCATATAATGAAAAAGATTTAAGAAAAATAAAAAATGAAAGAAATAGAGACAGAGAGAGAGAGAGAGAGAGAGAGAGAGAGAGAGAGAGAGAGAGAGGAAAATAATTTGTATTTTTGATTTGATATATGCTTGAGACATATAAATTAAATTTAATAATCAATAATATCGAATAAAAATGAGAGAAAAAGAGAGAAAATATATATATTATATAGTAGCAATATTAAATTAAAAGAAGGTAAAAAAGAAATTAAAAATAAATTTAAAAAATATAATGAATATTGAAAAATCTAGTATACATATTAATAATAAAATTTTTTTCTGTTTCATAAAACGAAAAATAAATATATATGTTATGAGAGATAACTCGAATTATATAACTAAACATGTTTAATTCTTGTCATGAATAAACTCTATTATTATCATCCCTTATATTTTCAAAAAATAGAGCCATAAATGTTTTATATCTTTTCTCGATAAAAAAAAAGAAGGAAAGATTTTCTTAAATGTTAAAAAGAAAATCCCTGACAATTAAAAAGAGAAATACAACGGAAAAAAAGTATTTTTAAAGTAATAATATATAGTAAAGAATTAGACAAATAAAGTAAACAATTTTTTTAAAGTAATAATATTAATTCGTTTAACTAACAATTAATAAAATTATTTATTAACGCGAAACTTTTATAATGTAATATATTATATTCAATTATATATATATATATATATATATATATATATATATATATATATATCTTTTATTTGAGGATTGTTATCGACGACTGTAGTTATTTACTTTGATGGTAAGATTTTGATTTTCTCTTTCTTTTTATTTTTTAAATTATTATCATTTTCGATTTCAAGATTACCGTAAATATAATTCAGATATTTTATTAATTAATCATTTGTTTATTTAACAGAGATTTTTGTTATTACGGAGATTATATATTAATTTTTACTCTGTTTTCGAATTGATGCGGGAATAAAAAAAAAAAGAAAAAATATTTTTCGATACATTCAGTCAATCGATCTTTTCGAATTTTAGAGAAAACATTATCAATTCTATAGTGATTGAACTTGATTTAATGTTTATCAAACCTATTCACTTTGGCTTCATGACTATTTTTACGTACGTAGCCGTCTGCCAAAACGTGAAAAGTTGAACGATTCTCTCCAAACCGGATTGTACAGACGAGGTTTATCAATAGTAACAAGAATATAACGTTCTTTCAAAAATATTATTTGTATTACAACGATGTCTTTTCGGAGACCCGAGTGTTATTGGATTCAGCAGTTAAGAATCGAAATAACTCCGATAGAAGTTGTGCCACAGTTCTGCAGTTGTTACCAATCATTTCGGTGGACCGAATTACAGAAGAAACAAGTTTTGGTTAAAACGGATGCGAGGAACTGAAATTACTTTCATTTTGACTTTATCTTGGTCGATCTTCAAGGCTTACATTAGAATATCTAAAATGTATGTGAGTGTGTATATAACTGTTGTTGTTGAATTATAAGACTTTCAGAATAATCATAGAACATATAGATTTATTTCTAAAAACTTTGGAAAGGAAATAACATCATAGAACAAATGAGTTTTTTGCGTGAAAATTGTAATATAAACGAAACGTGCGATCGCTTCGGAGGATTGGTGAGTAAAAATATGAAAGAACGAGCAAGCAATCTATTTGAATATATCGGGTGAGTAGAATGTGAGAAAAAGATGGAATGCGTTCCGTTGTTGTTGTAATTAAAACGAAGAAAATTTTTTAATGAAAAAAAATAACTGGTAATCACACAGCAATAATATCCGGAGAGTACGAAGGGTGACGTATATGCCAA